>NC_069003.1:12891403-12892519 GCF_001194135.2 Octopus bimaculoides
ATATATATATATATATATACATATATATATATGTATGTAAGTATATATATATACACGTGTTTATATATACGTATGTATATGTTTATATGCACATGTACACATATATATGCACACACACACACATAATCACTGATATAAATCTCGGTTGATTGGTTGGTTGATGATTGATTTATCCAATGGCGCTTACATCATATAGAAACGGGTGGAGAGAGAGAGAGAGAGAGAGAGGGACAGAGAGAGAGAGACAGAGAGAGAGAGTTAACGGAAGAATTGCAGGATGAGTGCAATTACTAGGCTTGTTGACACGCAATGAGTAGATTACGATTCTGTTAATAAAATGAAGGAAAATAACGATTTCAAATTTTGGCACAAGGCCAGCAATTTCGGGGGCAAGGTAAGTCGATTACATCGACCTCAGCACTCAACCGGTCCTTATTTCATCGGCCCCGAAAGGATGAAAGGCAAAGTCGACCTCGGCGGAAATTAAACTCAGAACGTAAAGACGGACGAAATGCAGCTAAGCATTTCGCCAGCCGTGCTAACGATTCTGCCAGCTCGCCATATATTTATTGCAAATATAAAAGTGAGGAATTTATTTTATTTAATTTTAATTTAATGTAATAATTATTTTTCTTTCGAAAACTATTATCTATGTCATCATTTATTTCATCATGTATAAGCATCCAGGAATTTGATAAAAGTTATAATTATCGTTTGTATTCCATATTTCCTCGTAATATACATGATGACAAAAAATACCTGCAAAGTTTCAATCATGAGTAGCAATCTCGTATATATATGGTTAGAGCGTCGAGCTTTCGATCGTGAGGTTGTGAGTTCGATTCCCGGACCAGGCTGCGTGTTGTGTTCTTGAGCAAGACACTTTATTTCGCGTTGCTTCAGTTCACTCAGCCGTAGAAATGAGTTGCGACGTCACTGGTGCCAAGCTATATCGACCTTTACTTTTCTCTTGGATAACATCGGTGGCGTGGAGAAGGGAGGCTGGTATGCATGGGCGACTGCTGGTCTTGTGTCCGGACTTGTGCCTCAGAGGGTAACTTTGTAGCTGCAATCCCATGGTCATTCATGACAGAAGGGGGTCTCCGATACATATAT
>NC_069003.1:12894945-12897760 GCF_001194135.2 Octopus bimaculoides
TATATATATATATATATATATATATACATACACACACACACACACACACACACACACACACACACACACAGACACATATATATATATATATATATATATCATAGAAAACATAGAAACATTAATTTAACAGATAGTTCATTATATAATTACTTTGAACATCTGTTTCATTAGGGATAAACATCGTTAATTCCATAATTATGCAATTAAGATACATAATTAATTAATATTAATTAATTCAAATTAAACGTATTTAAAGCTATGTTTATCCCAAATCATCAGGAGTATTAGCAGCCAGGTATGTGTGCGTGCGCGCGCGTGTTTGTGTGCGCGCGTGTGTTCATGCGCATAGATAGAAGGATAGATAAATAAATAGATGCAGTGATTATGGTATCGAATTGGCAGTTTTATTAGAGCATCGAGTAGAATTCTTCCGCCAGTCTACGCTCGCTCTACGTTCAAACTTTGCCTTTCTTCCTTTGAGGGGACTCAATAAATAAATAGTGCCACGAGTGATGGGCTGGCGACACTGTTGGAGCAACGGACAGCTTGCCTCGCCATATCTCTCCTATCTTTTTACGTTACGCCTGCAACTCCTGCGAGGACACTGGGACCAGACTGTATCGGCCTTTGACCATCATCGGTAGGGTTGAAAGTGAAAGGCTTTGCATGTATGGACAGGCGTCGTGGTTTTCTTTCAAATACATCTCGTAGGGTCTGCGGTTTAGAGATGAATTTTACAAGTACAGAAACACATGGTCAAGCATAGAAGAAGATTATCGCTGTGAGATCGGATTATGGTCATTACAGGTATCGTATGTTGTTAATAAACATTGTTGGTGGACGGAGGGTGGGAGGAAAGGAAGGAAGGATACATGGATCAAGGAAGGATACATGGATCAGGGAAGGATTGAGGATTGGTGGACAGGCGACTGGCTAGTTGGATGGATGGATAGATAAATGGACGGATCGAGAGGCAGCTGGTTGGCTTGTTGGCAGGACGGATAGGCGGGTAAGTAGACGAGTGGGTGGAAGGGTGGATGTATGTTGTTATGCATGCTTTTATGTATATGTGATTGTTATACGTTGGTCTGTGTGCGTGTATGCGTGCTTGTTACTAGGTATGCATATGTGTATGCTTGTTCTATATGTTAGTATGTGTGTGTGTGTTTTGTGCTTATGTGTATTACGGTAACTTCTCTATGGCAGTGAAATGAGCTATTTTCGGTGTTTACTGTGTTATGTTTATCTCTCACCACGTCGCCTGCCCTCGCTGCTGGGGACCTAGGCACACGTGGCCATCGTCTGTTCACTCTTATGTAATACACACACACACACACACACACACACACACACACACACACACACACATGCACATACACACATAGACACACCTGTGTACACACACATCTGCAATCCCATATATACGGCTAAATATATACATCGATAACACACAAATATATGCATAGATATGCTTTAATACATTAACCGACGCATAGATACAACACACGCATGCAGTTACACACACACACGTAATTACATGTGTGTGTGAGTGTATGTGTGTATGTGTGTGTGTCTGTGTGTGTCTGTGTGTGTCTATATATGTATATTTGCTTGTGTGTTTGCATGTGTGTACAAACGTGTCTGTGTATGTTTGTGTGTTTGCGTGTATGTGCACACGCTACTGCTAAATTTATAGGCATGTTCTGGAAAATATGTGTATGTATGCATCTATATTCACACACACACAAACATGCAAACGCACAAATATATATATATATAGATATATATACATATATATACATACATTTACACACACACACACACACACATATATGCGTGTGTGTGTATGGACATATATATATATATATATGTATGTATGTATTTATATATTTATTTCTATATATACATATATCTTTATATATATATATATATATATATATATTCTTTTATTTATTTCAGTCATTTGACTGTGGCCATGCTGGAGCACCGCCTTTATATATATATATATATATATATATATATATATATTACGTAAAGTTGCACGCATACACAAGTACGTGTGTTTATGTGTGTACAAACATATACAAATACCTGTGTATACATATGTATATCTATGGGTGTATGTGTGTATATATATATATATATATATTTATACACGCATACACATATGTATGCATGCATGTGTGTGTGCGTGTGTATGTATGTATGTGTACATGCATGTTTGTATGTATGTATAAACGTACATATAAACACATTTGTCAGCGAGATGATGAAGGAGTATATATAAATTTTCACTTATATACTAAACATATAGACAGGCACTTTCTAGAGTAAACAAACATACTTTTTTTAATGTATATAAAAATATATATACGTGTTTGTTTATGCGTGTATATAAATGCGTCGAAAACACAAACGTGAGCGAGAATGAAAAATATTTCTGATTTTGCATATACGTGTGTGTGTGTGTGTGTGTGTGTGTGTGTGTGTGTGTGTGTGTGTGTGTGTGTGTGTGTGTGTGCATTAGTATCTGTTCCTCTATTGATGCGTGTGTATGCACTTAGAGGAATGTGTCTGCATATGCAGGTGGAATTGGTGTCTGTTTATTTGACTATGTAATAGTAAACAACACCGCATACACAAACACACACCTTATGTACATGTGTGTGTACGTGTGTATGTGTGTGTGTGTGCGTGCGTATTCATGGCGATGCTCCACCATGGCCGCAGTTGAGTGACTGAGACATGTAAGAGTGAGAACGCACATAATACATTTGTGCATTTTTACATCTATTTTTATGTGCTCTCATATATA
>NC_069003.1:12897770-12900270 GCF_001194135.2 Octopus bimaculoides
ATATATATATATATATATATAAATATATATATATACATATATGTGTGTGTACATACACACACACACACACACACACATAGACATATATATGTACACACACACATGCGTAATGTGTCCATCTCAGTATCTCGGTATATATTTCGTAGCGTGTGCGCACATAGCGAGTGAGTGTGTGTGTGTGTGTGTTTGAGTGTGTTTCTTTAGTGAGGGCGGGCAGGGTGTATGCAAGGGTGGGTGGGTAATTGTCTGTGTAAGCTATTTCGGTAGTGAAGAGAGATAAGAACCGTCCAAGACATCTGTTCGGCATATGTCAGTCGGGAGTTGGTGGTGCTAGTCGATGGGACCATGTCGGTGGTGAGGATAACACTGGAACTCGGTAACAGCAACAGCAGCAGCAGCAGCAGCGACAAAAGAACTACCATTACCTCATCATCATCATCATCATCATCATCATCATCATCAACAACAACCAGATCAACAGCAATAAAGGACCAACAACAAAGGCAATAATACTGATTTAGAATTTTGGCACAAGCCTAGCAATTTCAGGAGAGGTGGGCAAATCGATTACATTTCCCTAGTATTCAACTGGTACTTATTTTATCGATCGTGAAATGATGACAGCCAAAACCTACCCCGACGCTATTTGAACTCAGAATGTCGGGGAAAATTGCAGTTAAGCATTTTGCCTGGCTTGTTAACCATTCTGCCAGCTCGTCGCTTTACCAAAGATAGTAATATCACTTTCATATTTTGCTACAAGGCCAGTCATTTCAAGAGATGGGGACAAATCGATTACATCGAAACCGGTTCTCAAATTGTACTTATTTTATCGAAACTGAAATGATGAAAGGCAAAGTCGACTTCGGCAGAATTTGAACTCAGAACGTAAAGACGGACGAAATGCCGCTAAGCATCCTATCAGGCGCCTCAGCAAAGGCAACGAATTACTTCACCACAATAAGAGCAACAGTAACAACAATAAGAGCAGTAGTAGCCACACCAACATCCACAAAACCAATCATAGCAACAAGGGACCCTCTAATTGGTCATTTGACTGTTAGAAATAGCAGCTAAATCACAATTTTAAATTAAGAGAGAAAACATTAGAGAATTTTACTCGTAGATATAATTAAAAAATACATGGACTAGTCACGTCTGGAATACCTTTAATCGTATTTCTGTCTGATTAGGGTTTACCTAGGGCTAAATAAAAACAACAACGACAACAACAACTGGATCAAGTCTAACACTTCAGGGTGGTCACTCAAGGTGATAGAAACTGAAGTCAAATCACCATCAAATCCCAACTTGACATAAAAGACAGGATGGTCACATTTGGGTCACCTTTTAATTATAGGACCATATCAAATGTGTGCTACCATTTCTCGAGACGGTACTGTATAATAAGAGGGAAGATTTGCTTCTGTTTCTAACTGGTTGTTGTTAGTTAATACCGTATCATCCCTGATCAAGTAAATCTATGATCAGAGACATTACAACTAACCCTAGCCCTAACCCTATAACCATCTTGTTTTTATTTTCTCAAGACATTTCTTTGATGGCCGTATCCTAACATGCCCCAAAATAAAGTTATTGTTTTAACTATTTTTACTACTTTAAATAAAATACTATCATTTATTACACAATTAATTAATGTTTTAATCGCATTAAGTTGATCGTATCCAGATAGTGCGTATCCAGAAGCAAAAGCAATCCTGCTAATATCGTATCCAGTTCTCCAACACCTTTGAAAGTCGTTGATGTTATTTAATCTGGAGTGTGTACACACACACACACACACACACACACACACATATATATATGGATCGCTAAATACGCATTGACTAAATGTGCGTAAGTTGGGACAACTGCTGTTCCCATGGCTTCCTCAGATGTTTTCTCTAAATAAAATCGAGATAATTGTCTTGAAAGATGAATTTTATTCCTTCAACGATACTTTTTCTTTTTTTCGCTATTCGTTTAGCTTTTTGTTAGAATAATTTTTCCATTAGAATTCAACGGCCTATGATCCGTATTCCATTGAATGAAATGATAAGAGTGCCTTTGCTGAATTTTACCGAATGAAACACCTTAAAACTACTTAAAGAAATTCTCGACTAACATGAAACGAAGGTCGGAATATAACGGTCATCAATCTCATATCAAACACCCGAGTGCTTTATCCTGCTGTGCAGTATAAGATTTTTTGATAAGCAACCCAGGGTGGCATGAAATCAGCTTGCTCTGCAGAGTAGAGACTAATGTAGCAGCAGCAGAAAATATAGAGAAGATATCTCAGGTCTGTGGAAAGGAAATTGGAGTTTTGGTCCCGATCAGTTGGTCCATGGCAGGTGTTTGTGTGTGTGTGTGTGCGCGTGTGTGTGTGTGTGTGTGTGCGAACAGCAGTGAGAGGTTCATTGATTTCTAAAACGCTTCTGTAGGTGTCAGAAACTTTGGAAGTCCGATCTGAAAGTCCTCCACACAATTTTTTTTTTTA
>NC_069003.1:12903723-12905131 GCF_001194135.2 Octopus bimaculoides
ACAATAAACGTAAGCCAGTGTCAACGGTGGTTCCAGAAATTCCGAGCCGGAAACTACAGCCTAGAAGACGAGCCTCGTCCTGGATGATCTGTAGAGCTCGACGAGGACGTCTTGCAAACCCTGGTGGAACAAAATCCCATCGTAGCTGTTGAGGAACTAACAGAGAAGCTTGGATTTAGTCATTCAACCATTCATCGACACCTAGGTGCCATCGGAAAAGTCAGCAAATTGGGTCAATGGGTCCCTGACAAACTTTCTGAGTCTAATCGCGCGCAGAGAGTGAATGTGTGCTTTTCTTTGCTGTCACGTCTCACGAATGAACCTTTTGTTGGACTGAATAGTGACTGGTGACGAGAAATGGGTTCTTTATAAAAATGTATACATACATACATTCACACATACACACATATATACATACATACACGCCTACACACTCACATACATATACATGCACATATGCATGCACGCATATACACACAAATATAATTAGATGGTTGTGATATTCGAATATGAGTGAGGAATTAGGTAGGGATTAAGAGTTAAAATGTAGATTTATAAGATTATTGGGATTACCTAAGGGGTATTGTAGAAATATACTGTATGTTCGTTTGGATTTGTGGTAGAATTTGAATGTGTGATAAAAGCGGTGGTTGCATGTGTTTAGTGCCTCATTATGTTTATTTAACAGTACTGGAGAGTTGTGCTTCAATATGTGAAGTGCCTCCTTCAGGCAAGGTTTGCAGGTTGAGCATTGACCTCGGTAGGGGAGCCCCGAGTCCAGTATTGACCATGATAGAGTATACGGTATATTTGTATTTTTGAGATTATGTATTGTGGTTGGCGAGTGTTATAGATTTACTATGTTTATCGTATCTAAAAGAATGGAGCTGAGCGGCATATCGTTGCTTAAAATTTTTTTTGATCCGCGTCGTCTTTCTTTCTTACTACCTTTACTCCTATATTTTTCCTTTTGTCCTTTTTCTTGATGAAGGTCCAGCGTCCGAAGCATCGAAGTCTCTTTCCTTTCCTTTCAAGCGATGTACTAATAACGCTTGTCCACCTGTTTTGTCTTCTTGAATTTGCTCATTACTACACGAGTGCGCACACTCACGCATGCACACACACACACACACACACACACACACACACACACACACACGCATAAGACTGAGTGAATAAACGAATGGAATCAGCACTCAAAACATGTTGGGGTTGTATTTATAAAGAAACAGTTAACTTTGTACCTCGTGTAACAAAGTTTCGTGGACATAAAAAACCGCCCACCTCTTCAGACATTCGGAAGCGAAGTCTAAAAGGATGGACGTGTTTTTACGATCACAAAACTTTAAATAACATGAGAAACTAAATTGATCTCCTATTTAATATGTACGTGTGCAGGCTTCTCATC
>NC_069003.1:12909684-12910577 GCF_001194135.2 Octopus bimaculoides
ACACACACACACACACACACACACACACACACACACACACACATATATATATATATATATATATATATATATATATATGTATAAAGATAAATTAAATAGAGAGATACTATTGACAATCCAATAACTTATTTATATTATATTACATGATATACTATGAATATAATATAACATAATATTATATGACATAAACAATTATTAAAAAGCCAAAAAGGCCAACAGATTGTTTCGACTTATATACATTTTCAGATATATATACACAAGTTCCCTTATATATGTAAGTCATTTCAGGGTCATGGTTTAAAGATAGACGAAATTCCGTGTGAAAGGACGGCTGGATTGTAAAAATTAATTCAAATGTCTATGTATTATAAGCGTGAGCGTTAACTATTCAATCATACATCAATTACAATTAAAAAAAAAACACACAATAAAAACACTAACGGACGATACAACCAAGTAAGTGCAATTAACAACCATCGAAATTCACTTCATAACATCTGAAACACATACCAATCGAAACCCATTCATGTCCAAGAGAAGACCCTCGTCACCACAACATATTGGCAACTAAGTTCCCGCCGTTTTTTTTCAAATTTTGGAATTTATTGCGTTTTTTTAAATTTTGGAATCTATTTTTTTCGAGAATTCTATTTTTGAATCATTTTGGAATCTTTTTTCTTTTTCTAGTTAATTTTAGTTAATTTTTGTTTATTTTCAGATCATTAAAATGGAATGTCAAGTTAAGAAAAACGAGCCTTTTTGACACCTTCTTTTTGCTTTTAATCAAGGTTCTAAGGCCTCAAAAGCTACTCGTGACATTTGTGCTGTGTATGGAGAGGGTGCTATAGCTGAAAGAACCGCCCGTGATTGGTATGCCAAGTTCAAAAATGGAA
>NC_069003.1:12910717-12912206 GCF_001194135.2 Octopus bimaculoides
GGCTTAGCCCCTATAAACAAGCGACACCGCGCGTGAAACAAGATCTTCATCCGCGTAAAACGATGGTGGGACTGCGAAGGGATTATCCATTACGAATTACTTGAACGGAACCAAACGGTCAACGCAGAACTCTATGTTCAACAGATGGAACGACTCAACACGGCTATTCAAGAGAAAAGACCTAATTGTCAGCATGGAGTTCTTCTGCTGCACGACAACGCCCGCCCTCATATCGCCAATATGACCAAAGAAGCTATTCAAACGCATGGCGGGCAAGTGCTGCCACACCTGTCGTACTCTGCTGATTTGGCACCAACGGATTTCCACCTCTTTCGATCTCTTTCAAATGCTTTGTGCGGAGTTTCGTTCAATACTGATGCAGAATGGTTGGATCAATATTTTCGAGTCGAAATCGAATGATTTCTATCAACGAGGTATTGAAAATCTTGTTGAACGTTTGGAAGAAGTTGTAAACAACAAGGGTGAATACATTATTGATTAATTAGTTGTGTTTTTTTTTTATATTAGACCTTTTAAAAAAATTAAATTTAAAAAACGGCGGGAACTTAGTTGCCAATACAACAATAAGATAGGTGTATATATATACGTATATAACTAAGTATCTAAGTCATCCCCTAGTTAGGACTGCAACAAAAATATATAAACAATTACATCTTCAATACAACTCTTGTATTTATTTAAATTAATTGATATAAAAAAATTATTGTTTAAATTAACTAATAATAATCTTTTATATTTATTGTTTATTGGAGGGATAATTCCATAATAGATATGGATAGAAACTTAATAAAAGATTTCCTCTGTTTACTTAATTTAATCGTAGGAAGAATTCCGTAATAAACATTAATACAAACTTAAGGGTGTAAATGCGATAACCAAAATACCCCATAGATATATATTTAGGCTATAGTAATGGAAATAAAGTTTACTAATTTTTTAGGGGTAACCTCATTTGAAGTTACTTAAATAATGAATGTTATTCGTATATTATGGAAGGGAGAAATTAGTGAATCAATAGAAATCAATATTATAAACCAAACAAGTATTAAGGACTGTTTTCGATGAATTAATCAATATTATTATTTATTTACAAATTGAAGGACCATACATAGCACATGTACATGTATATATTCTTTTATTCTTTTACTTGTTTCAGTCATTTTGACTAGGCCCATGCTGGAGCACCACCTTTTTCTCGAAGAAATCGATCGCAGGACTTATTCTTTGTAAGCCTGGTACTTATTCTATCGGTCTCTACGGTTGTCAAGCGATGGTAGAGGGACAAACACAGACACAAACACAGACACAAACACACAAATATGTCTAACAAATCCACTCACAAGGCTTTGGTCGGCCCGAGGCTATAGTAGAAGACACTTGCCCAAGGTGCCACACAGTGAAACTGAACTCTGAGCCTTGTGGTTGGGAAGCAAGTTTCTTACCACACAGCCACGCCGGCGCCTATATA
>NC_069003.1:12913686-12916936 GCF_001194135.2 Octopus bimaculoides
GATAGAGAGAAAGAGATATACGCACATGCAGACACACCCACGATGGGCTTCTTTCAGTTTCGATCTACCAAATCAATTCACAAGACTCGGAGCTATAGTAGAAGACAATTGCCCAAGGTGCCACGAAATGGGACTAAATCCGAAATTACATTGCCACGCCCATTACAACCTATACACACACACACACACACACACACACACACACACACCGTTAAATTTGTTTTAACTAAATACGGCGCTAGTCCGGTTTCATACGACATTTAACAATTTCATTTTGTCAATGTTTCGCTTTTTTATCAAAACAAATCCATCCTGTTATGCTAAAACCCACGTTTGTCAACCACATAGAACAGATATACGTCACTCTCATTTTCATTCTCTTTTTTCTTTTTCAAATTTTTCTTTTCTCTTCATAAGCAACATCCTCTTTCCGTTTTTATTTGAAACAGCTTTGGGTTACTTTCAGGGATTTTCATATCTGTTGTGTTTCTGTCGGAGAAATATTTGATTTCGAAAGTTTCTCAGATATCGAAGTTTCGTATAAAGAAATATCAATTAACTGTATTGAAATAAGAAGCAAAATCGGGTGAAAAGAATAAAACTGAAAACGATAAAACAGAAAAGGACTGAAATAGGTAGGAACGTGTGAAAATAATGTTTTCCTGCAGATTTCCACGTCAGGACTGCGAATTAACGAAGTTGTTACAACGTGGAATAGGATCACTTACGGTTATTATTCTAGTTCACTGCGCTCTTGTTTCGAATTCCACCGAAAGTCGAATTTATCTTCGATTTTTTTCTTTTTTTTTGTGATGGTGGGGGGATATCTTTACCGAATCCGAAAAGATTAAAGACAAAGTTGACCTTGATGAGATGTGAAGTTAGAGAGGAAAGAATCATCTGCCGCTCGGTTTCCTTTGCTTCTTTTGCTGCAACGACTCTGTTCGTTGGCTGACATTTGGAGAGGGGCCTGGGGGATAAATATTCAAGCAGTAGGGTTCTTTTGTTTACATTACACCCATTTTCTCTCTATCCCTCACCTTCTCTATCTATCTATCTATCTATCTATCTATCTATCTATCTATCTATCTATCTATCTATCTATCTATCTATCTACTTATCTACCTATCTATCTACCTATTTCTCTATCTATCTATTTATCTATCTATCTATCTATCTATCTATCTCAAAATCAGTTACGTTGAAGGGGCCAAAAATGAGGGTTCATAACGCGACCACTTTATTCCTTAGACCACCACCGGGAGGGCAGTGAAAGAAAGAAAAAACAAAGTCCATAGATTTAGAGAAAATAGGAGAAACGGACGCTATTAGAGGTTTGACCTCGTCGGGATTTGAACTGGGAGTGCAAAGAGCAGGGGTAGATGCTTAATGCCATTGTGTTGCTATAGCAACAATTTGCTGACCGGGAACAAGTGCGAACGACTGGAAATGATTTTTAAAAAATACTATGGAGAAGTATAAAAAATGATTAGAGTAAAATGACCGGAAGTGGCCAAAAATGAACGGAGATTTTTAAGACAAATGCTTTAAGGAACCGGAAATTAGTTAACAATATATAAAAAGACGTGAAAGTGGATAGAGAATCGATCAAAAGGATGTTTCTTGTAGCTGAGGCACCACTTTGAAGGGCTTTTAGTCAAACAAATCGACGCTAGTACTTTATTTAATTAAAAAAAGCCTGGTATTTAGTTTCTCGGTTTCTTTTACCGAAGTGCTATACAACTGGGATGTAAATAAACCAACACTGCTTGTGAAGCGGTGAGAGATAGACACACACACATATAAATATAGATAGATAGAGAAAGAGATAGATAGATAGATAGAGAGAGAGAGAGAGAGAGAGAGAGCGAGAGAGATAGAGATAGAGAGAGAGAGAGAGAGAGAGACAAAATAGATAGATAGATAGATAGATAGGTAGATAGATAGATAGATAGATAGGTAGATAGATAGGTAGATAGATAGATAGATAAGACGAGCTTCCACAGACTTTCCGTCCTCCAAATTCACTCATAGGGCATTGGTCCGCCTGGGACAATAGCAGAAGCCACTTGCCCAAGGTGCTGCGCAGTGGGACTGAACTAGAAACCACGTGGTTGCAAAGTAAGCTTCTGAACCACATAAATTGTAGCAGATTCAATAGTTTCGAAAATGGCTGAATTTTTTTTTTTTTTTAATTTTTTTTTTTTTTTTTTTAAAGAAAAAATAAAATGATTAAAGTTTGAATGGAAGGAACAAGATGAAAAAAAGGGGAATTAGAGTGAAAGAAATTGTAGAACAGTAGAATTGTGTTAATATATTAAAAAGGGCCAAAGAGGGGACAGTAGGTGTGGGGGGAAGGAAAGGGGTGAAAGATGATTGGAAATAAAGGGTAAGACAGAAAGAAAGGAAGAGAGAAAATTAGAAAAGAGAAGAAAGGGAAAGAGAAAGAAAAGATACGAACGAAATGAAGAAAGAGAAAAAGAGAGAAAAGGACAAAAAGAAAGAAGGAAAGAATGAAAGAAAGGAAGAAAGACACAAAGGAAGAGAAAAGGAGAAAAAGAAAGAAGAAAAGAAAGAAAGAAAGAAAGAAAGAAACGAAGAAAGACACAATGGAAGAGAAAAGAAAGGAAAAACGATAAATAAGGAGAAAGGAAGAAAAAACGAGACAGGAAGACAGAGGGAAATGAACAAAAGAGAGGATGTGTGTGTGTGTGTGTGTGTGTGTGTGTGTGTGTGTTGCAATATCGATGAAAAGGAAGGAAAACGATTGGAAATATCAAGGCGGGAAAAGAAATAGATACACGGGCGGGGAATGGGAGAGCAGACGACATGAAAGTTCTGTCATGGGATTATACGACCTCTGATTAAAATCCTGGAGAAGAAATACAAAAAGAGTGGAGGAGGGGGCAGTGACTAAAAGAACTGAGATAAGAATGTAAATAACGCTAAATGGTGAAGAGAATTGGAAATTTTATGGAGAATGGTAAAAAGGGTCGAGTAATGGTTGCGAATCGTTTGAAATAGGTGGGAGATAGAGAGAAAATATGGCGGCGAAGGAACGAATGATGAATATGGAGGATAGAAAGCGACTAAGATAACCTGTTGAGGTCGATGGGAAACAAGTGTTACATTTGTCGGAAATGCATGTGTATGTGTGTGTATGCGCGTTGTGTGTGTGTAGGGGTGTATACATATACACCCTTGGGCAAGTGTCCTCTACTGTAGCCTCGGGCTGACCAAAGCCTTGTGA
>NC_069003.1:12916946-12917365 GCF_001194135.2 Octopus bimaculoides
CAGAACGCAACTGGTACTTAATTTATCGACCCCGAAAGGATGAAAGGCAATAAGATTTAACCGGTACAGGGGGGAATATAGATGTTGCACGGATGGCAGTCGAACCAAGAAAGAAAGGTCAAGCCTGGCCAAACATCGGTCACGTGGGGAGGGAAGTGAGAGAGGGGTAGAAACAGAGAGGGATAGAAGAATTAAGGACGGGCGAGAAAAAATGAAAGAGACACAGTGAAGTGAAAGAGGAGGGGAAAGTGAGCATGAAGAGAAGGCCAGGAAATGCGAGAGAGGGGAACGAAAGAACGAAGAGTGGAATGAACGAAGTGTGAAAGGGCTGATAGAAAGAAGGAAAGAATGAAAGAATACAAAGAATAATAGAGTCGTACAAAATTTATATATATATATATATATATATATATATATAT
>NC_069003.1:12918902-12922419 GCF_001194135.2 Octopus bimaculoides
AAGAAGGAAGGAAAGAAGGAAGGAGGGAGGGAGGGAAGGAAGGAAGGAAGGAAGGAAGGAAGGAAGGAAAGAAGGAAGGAAAGAAGGAAGGAAGGAAGGAAGGAAGGGAAGGGAAGGGAAGGGAAGATGGGTGATAAAGTAAACCACATGGCTAACAACACCTACTACTACTACTACTACTACTACTAATAATAATAATAATAATAATAATAATTATAAGAATAAGAATAAGAATAAGAATAAGAATAATACTACAATAGTAATAATAATACAATAATAATAATACGACTACAGTAATAATAATAATAATAATAATACGACTACAATAATAATAATAATAATAATAATAATAATAATAATAATAATAATAATAATAATAACAATAATAATAAATAATAATAATAATAATAATAACATCAACTACAAATAGTAACAGCAGTATGAAAAACTGCAACTGAAATAACAATAAAAACAACCTTCTTCGTGGTTATCGTTTAATTTTCTTTTCTTCTTTTTACAGAGGTTCTGGGGCGCATGTGAAGGCACGTGGGCATAACGGTTAGGGTGTTGCACTCACGACAGTAAGAGCGTGGTTTCGATTCCTGGACTGGGTGGTGTGTTTTGTGTTGTTGAGTAAAACACTTCATATTACCTTCCTCCGGTTCTACTCCGACGTCCCATTCAGGGGAAAATGTGATTTCGGCTACTAATACCTTGTGCCCGGACTTACGAGTCCTAGGGCTCCGATCAATCTTTCAGAATCGATGAATGAATTACTACTCTAATACTGGTTCAATACATTCCCTCTCTCTCTCTCTCTCTCGTCTCTCAGTATCTCTTTTTTCTTTCTCTCTTCCTTTCTCTCTTCCACCACTCTCATTGTATCCCCAATTCAAAGGTCCAATTAAGTCACATCATGTCACCCTAATTCGACCAGAGAACTGCTTAAGGCGGGTGGCATGTGTTTGTAGAATACTCAGCCACCTACGCAATCATTTCACAATCAAAATTCTATTGCTTAAACTGCTGAATGTGCATCGCCAAGACCGACTGAAAACCCACACATATCCATATCTATATGAACATGTATATATATATATGTATATATATATATATAAATATATATATATATATATATTCATATGTATGTGTGTATGTGTGTATGTATATATGTATGTATATGTATATATTTATGTATGTATGTGTGTATGTATGAATGTATAACACTTGATCTTCTCGAAACCACATAATAATAACCGCATCACGCCCCTTCTTCATTAATTTATACCTGTTGGCGTGAAGGTTTATTAACTGCACTTGATGTTTTGTCATAACCTGAACAATGAGATTTTTCGACGTGCAACGCATTTATATGAAATTCTGTTTGAAATTTACAGAGATTTAACAAATATTGCAGCAGGCCCGTAATGGGGATTCTTGAAGTCGTACGAAATATCATGATTGCCACCAGCTACCTGCATTTCATATTGGTCAACCTATGAAAAGGGTCTCTTTTTGAAAATATCAAAACGAATTCCGTAGACTATCTTAATTCTGGATCTGAGTTATTCACGAAGCGTATCCACTTCATCAAATACCTGCTTAAATTCTCCCTATTCACATCAGCATATTAAACAGATGTACACAGAACTGTTAGACACTCCACTTACTTCGTTTACGTTTTCACCTGACTACATCTCAACAATGAATTGTTTTTAATCAACATTCCCCGAGTTATTTCCAGTTTTTAATCATTTATTTTCAACCGATTTCACACTTCCCTACAAATATAGTGTTGCTAACTATACTCTTTTACACTTTTACTTGTTTCAGTCATTTGACTGCGGCCATGCATGAGCACTGCCTTTAGTTGAGCAAATCGATCCCAGGACTTATTCTTTGGAAGCCTAGTACTTATTCTATCGGTCTCTTTTGCCGAACCGCTAAGTTACGGGGGTGTAAACACACCACCATCGGTTGTCAAGCGATGTTGGGGGGACAAACACAGATACACAAACATATACACACACATACATATATACATATACATACATGTACATACGACAGGCTTCTTTCAGTTTCCGTCTACCAAATCCACTCACAAGGCTTTGGTCGGCCCGAGGCTATAGTAGAAGACACTTGCCCAAGGTGCCACGCAGTGGGAATGAACCCGGAACCGTGTGGTTGGTAAGCAAGCTACTTACCACGCAGCCACTATGCTACATTTACTAAATGACGAAGTATTAATAATTTTCTTTAATTAAAAATATTTACCTTTACATACTAAAATATATTAAATGTCCTTTGTACACCCCTCCACACTATTTTTAGACACAAGGTTACTTCCGTTGCTTCTATTTTTATTGTGTAGTGAGGCGTCCAGATCTTTTCGGTCGCTATCAAAGATTTCCTTTTTCGATTCCATCTTTTATCTTTTATCATTTTATCTTTTACGTGTTTCAGTCATTTTGACTGTGGCCATGCTGGGGCACCACCTTGAAAGGGATTAGTCGATCAAATCGACCCCAGGGTTTATTTAAAGCCTAGTACTTACTCTATCGGACACTTTTTGCCGAACCGCTAATTTACGAGGACATAAACACACCAACACCGATTGTCAAGCGAGTGGGGAGGACACACACAGACACATACACACACAGAGACATACGACAAGTTTCTTTCAGTTTCCCTTTACCAGATCCATTCGCAAGGCCAAAGCTATAGTAAAACACAATCGCCCTAGATGTCACGCAATGGGTCTGAACCTGGAACCATATGGAAGTGAAGCAAGCTTTTTATCGTACTGCCACGCCTGGGATTATACCGATTTAGTTTTGTCTGCTAATTATGTAAATAAAATTCATCTTTGCCATAAATTAATAAATGAAAAGTCAATAGCTTTCAAAGTTTGCAAATTTGGAGTAATTTTAGCCGATCGAAAGCCACCATTAATATACTTGACTGTAAAACTCACATTGGTGTCTGTTTCCATAGTAACAAAAGAAGTAAAACTGTGGTCTGCCCTGTTTTCTTTGCAACAAGGACGCTGTACTTAACGCAACTATGACACCTTCACCACTGCAACCACCACCACAAGGTTTAAAGAGCGATATCATTTTGTGTTTGTGTTATTTCTGTCTGCCATTTTGTAACAGACAGCTATCACGCGGACAATGCATGGCTTCTGATTATTGTTTTCTGGATCAAACTGTGAACCTCTGTAACATTTTTCTCATCTTTTTTCTAGGAATAAATGAATCCCGATTTCGGATTCAGCATGAAAAATTACATCGATGTACCAAATTTGAAAAATATTCACTTAATTTTAAAATTTCCCAATCTGTGACAACAACCGACAAGATCCAAACGCCGGACAAAGTGTCTTGCGATGTTGCATCCGGCTATTTACATACTGATATGAAATCACGCCAAAGTCAACTTTACCTTTCCCCCGTTCGGTGTCGATAAAATAAAAAGTACCAATCGAGTACAGGGATCAATATAACCCCCCCCCCCC
>NC_069003.1:12923188-12924871 GCF_001194135.2 Octopus bimaculoides
GAGTTCAAATTCCGCCGAGGTTGACATTGACTTTCGTCCTTCCGGGGGTCGATAAAATAAGTACCAGCTGAGCACTGGGGGTCAATGTAATCGAGTAGCCCTCTTCTCCAAAATTGCTGGACTTGTGCCTAAATTTGAAACAAATATTATTTCCTTTGCCGTTATTGTTGTTGTATTACTGTTTTTTGTTATCGATGTTGAGCCGGCAGAACTGTTAGCACGATGGGAAAAATTCTTAGCGGTCTTTACGTTCTGAGTTCAAATTCCGCCACGGTCGACTTTGCCTTTCATCCTTTCGGGGTTGACGAAATAAGTACCAGTTGAGTACTGGGGGTTAATGTAATCGACTATCCTCCCTGCCTCAAATTTCAGGCCTTGTGTCTACAGTAGAAAGGATTATTATTATTATTATTATTATTATTATTATTAGCGCAGGAGTGGTTGTGTGGTAAGTAGCTTGCTTACCAACCACATGGTTCCGGGTTCATTCCCACTGCGTGGCACCTTGGGCAAGTGTCTTCTGCTATAGCCTCGGGCTGACCAAAGCCTTGTGAGTGGATTTGGTAGACGGAAACTGAAAGAAGCCTGTCGTATATATGAATGGCGGTGCCCCCAGCATGGCCACAGCTCATGAGCTGAAACTAGATAAAATGAGATAAAATGAATTATTATTATTATTATTATTATTATTCCCCCAACCACCTAATTTCAGGTCTCGTGCCTACAGTAGACAGGATTATTATTATTATTATTGTTGTTGATGTTGTTGTTGTTATTATTATTATTATTATTATTATTATTATTATTATTATTATTATTATTATTATCATTATTATTATTCCCCCAACCCCCTAATTTCAGGCCTCGTGCCTATTTATAATAGAAAGGATTATTGTGGTTACTGCTGCTGTTGTTGCTCATTCCCAATTTAGCCCTGATCGAGTAGACCCTATGATCAAAGGCATTCCAGACATGGCTATCCCACACAAAGGATGATGGAGTTCTAAAACAAAAAAAAAGCTATATATATCTTTTACCCACCTCTTTCTCGTTTAAGAAGGTTGGGTGTAATTTAAGGGTGATTTCATTTCTATTTTTAGCATTCTGAGCAATCACTTAATATTCCTTCTATTCTTGATATTTCTGACCATTTTTTTCTTTAGATATCATCGTTATTGTTGTTGTTGTTGCTGTTGTTGTTGTTGTTGAATATTCTGCCACCACCTCTGCTGCCGCACTTGTTGTTGTTGTTGTTGTTGTTTCCGCTGTTACTATTGCTGTTATTTCGGTCAACGTTTGATGTTGCTACTATCTATATCTAGCACTTTCCATTCACCCACCACGATTTTTTTTGTTTTGCATTTTTTTGTTTTGCATTTTTTTGTTTTTGTTTGTTTTTTCTTGTCTCCTCCACATCCTTCTGTTTTCTCTTACTCCTCCCACCTCTCCAACATCAATCATCACCATTATTATTATCATTATTAATATTATCATCATCATCATCATCATCATCATCATCACCATTATTATTATTATTATCATCATTATTATTATTATTATTATTATTGTTGTTGTTGTTGTTGTTGACATTATTATTTCGGTTATAATTAATTCTCCACCCCCTGTATTTCAATTCCACACTACAAGCAGTTCTCCAACGCACTTCTGCCTGCCCGCACCCCC
>NC_069003.1:12925683-12926934 GCF_001194135.2 Octopus bimaculoides
ACACACACACACACACACACACACACACACACACACACACACACACACACACACACACACACACACATATATATATGTATATATGATAGGCTTCCTTCCGTTTCCATCTATCAAATCCACCCACAAGGTTTTGGTCCGATGCTATAGTAGAAGACACTTACCCAAGGTTCCACGCAGTGAGACTGAAACCAGAACCATGAGGTTGAAAAGCAAACTTCTTGCAAAGCAGCTACACCTGCGCCTATATATACTGGGTATTCGGGCTAAATTTGAAGATTTTTGTGTCTCCTTTCATCAGTAACAGCTTGATATTTTGGTGAACAGTGAACGGCGTTGAAGAGCATGAAGATTAAAGTTGAAGTTGAGAAAAAATTAGCTGACATAAAGGACTGGAAACCATTTGAATATAGGAAGAGAGTTACCCATATCATGATGATTCTCGCCTGGTATCAAAATTCCGACATCATGGCTGCTGCTCAATGCTCTATGAGCACTGGGAAGGCTGTAAGATGTGACACGGAATCATGGGCACCGTGATCAACAAGTTACTCCAAACTTTTGAAGGCGGCGAGCTGGCAGAAACGTTAGCACGCCGTGATGGAGTTTGGTATGTTTCCCGTGCAGATAATATCATGCAGCCCGACATCTTTGAAAAGCCTTTGGTTCAGGTTATTTTATGTTTAGACTTTAAACCAGCATGAGCAATACTTTTCGAGATGCAAACCGCATGAAACATGGCTCACCACCAGGTGTGCTGTACTACTAAAAATATCCAGGTAATTTTTCGTTAGTTGTGTCATTCAGAATGTCCCGCGAGCCGCATTTGTATTACGAATGTTATTCTTTTCCCACATACAGACGGAGGTACCTGTACTGTAATTACCACATGTCTTTATTCATCTACAGCTAAATAACATATTCTAATGCTGAGTGTTCAGGATATTTTAATATTGTTAGTCATGAATTTTGGGTTGTCTTTTTTACTCAGAAACGTATCGTTAAATTTTTTATCCATTATGCAACAAACCAATATTCACGAACAATCTGACTTTTCTGAAGAGTTAGAATTCGTGAGATATGTGTGTGCGTGTGTGTGTGTGTGTCTGTGTGTGTGTGTGTGTGTGTGTGTGTGTGTGTGTGTGTGTGTGTGTGTATGTCCACCACCACTTGAGAACATATGCTAGTTAGTTGATGTCATCCTGACTTAGCGATTTGACAATAACTTAACCGATAGAATAAGTAAAAGGTCTC
>NC_069003.1:12927668-12929339 GCF_001194135.2 Octopus bimaculoides
CATGTAGGCCTCTAATGTTAATTAACTAACCCCTGTTGGATGCTATAATTTCCCTTGTTTGTTATTCTGCTGTCCTTTCTGACTTTTGTGTCATACATACATTCATACATACATTCATACATACACATAGATAGATAGATAGATAGATAGATAGATAGATAGATAGATAGATAGATAGACCAGCATGTATGTATGTATGTTTACATACATACGTACATATTTGCATATATTTATACATCTTTATATCTATCTATCTACCTACCTACCTGCCTATCTATCTATCTATCTATCTATCTATCTATCTATCTATCTATCTATTTATCTATCTATCTGTCTGTCTGTCTGTCTGTCTGTCTATCTATCTGAGATGAATATAGATGTATAAACATATATATGCAAATAAGTATGTATGTACGTATGTATTCATAGACACACGCTGGCCCAAAGGCTAGAGTGTTGGGCTCCTGGTCATAAAGACGTCGATCGACATCAGCAGCTCAAAGCAACGGAACCGTGATCTAGGGGTGAGATATACTTGTGATCTAGGAGCGGAAGTCTACAAAATATAACACCCAATATGACCCGTTGTTTATCACGACCACAGAAGCCAGCAAAGTCTAACCTGTATAAGCTTTATCGACCTCTGATGAGATGTATCCATACATTTCCTCTTTGCTCTTCAACTCACGCTACGAGATCTTTGAAACCCACGTGAGAAGTTAGTTCTATGGTAGATATACGAAGACGATTTTGAAGTTTTCTATTCATAGACAAAGTTTCGGCTCCATTATCGAGATTGCGCTCTACTCCCAACAATATGAATTCACCAAAATCACTATCAAAGGAGTTTTAAAATAAAGATAGCTGCGTACGTTGAACTTTACCATAAAGGAATGTACTTCTATTGGTGTGAAACGTTTATTAAAAACATCGAAGTAATCCTTCGAATTTCTCTATCCGTTTTAGCAACTTATTCTTATCAGCGCTAATGGTATGTTTTTGACGTCATAAGAATGAATAACCTTCGAGACAATGTGAAATAATTCTTTTCTGGAACAATAGATCTCGAAGCCCGCCTTCGACTTTTTCGATCCAAAGAGGAATCTTTTAACCCAATATTTACATGCTATTATATACCGCTATATTTACAATGACTGAATTTTGGCACCGATTTACAAATCTACCCTCGACGGAACCAGATCCATTCCAAAGTTGGTCATTCTGGTGGTTTACTGTCTGTTCGATGTCAAATTTCTTTCGATAAGCTGAGGAGTCTGCACGCTTCTTTTTTGGCCACGTCCAAGTTGATCTGTGGTGGAACCAGTCTCTTGAAATTTCTTGACCATTTTCCAAACTGTCATTCGGTTAATTTTAAGCTATTTTACTACAGCTGTATTACTTCCACTTCCTTTGTGGACGGTTATGATTGTATTTGGGTCGATAGCTATCGTCTAAATTATAAATCTGAAGTTATTTAGTCTGAAACGAAGACACACTAAGCTTTATAATGATGTATAATTTTCATATCTATTTCACATTTATTAATAGTTATTAAAGCCCTATTAAAGCCCAAAACATCGGTCGCCTCAATTTCAGGTCACCCTCTGTGCGTGTATATATATATGTGTGTGTGTGTGTGTGTGTGTGTGTGTGTAAATATATATATATATA
>NC_069003.1:12929656-12930539 GCF_001194135.2 Octopus bimaculoides
ACACACACACACACACACACATATATATATATATGTATGCATATACATACATATATATATGGCTGTGAAGTAAGAAGCTCGCTTTCCAACATGGTTCTGGGTTCAGTCCCACTGCGTGGTACCTTGGTCAAGTGTCTTCTACTATAGCCACGGGCTGACCAAAGCCTTGTAAGCGGATTTGGTAGACGGAAACTGAAAGAAGCCCGTCGTATGTATATGTATAGATGTGTGTGTGTGTGTGTGTGTGTGTGTGTGTCTGTGTGTGCTTGTGTTCGTGCCCCCCCACCATCGCTTGACAACCGATGTTGGTGTGTTTGCGTCTCTGTAACTTATCGGTTAAGCAAAAGATACCGATTAAATAAGTACTAGGCTTACAACGAATAAGTCCTGAGGCCGATTTTTTCGATCAAAGGCGGTGCTCCAGCATGACCACAGTCGTGTGGTAAGTATTCAGTCCCACTGCATGGTGCCTTGGGCAAGTGTCTTCTAGTATAGCCTCGTGCCGACCAAAAACTTGTGAATGGAGTGAGTAGACGGAAACTGAAAGAAGCCTGTCGTATACATATATGTATGTGCGTGTATATGTTTGTGTGTCTGTGTTTGTCCCCACAACATCGCTTCACAACCGATGCTGGTGTGTTTACGTCCCTGTAACTTCGGCAAAAGAAACCGATAGAATAAATACTAGGCTTACAAAAAATAAGTCCTGAGGTAGATTTGTTCGACTAAAGGCGGTGCTCCAGCATGACCGCAGTCAAATGACTAAAACAAAAAAAAAAGAATATGTATATATATATATATATGCACACACTTGTGCGTGGTGTGTATTGTGTGTGTGTGTGTGTGTGTTTGCAGATATGTGTGTGTGTGTGTGTGTTTGCAG
>NC_069003.1:12931268-12934562 GCF_001194135.2 Octopus bimaculoides
TTCAAAACTTACTGTGTAAAGATATATAGATATGTATGTATGTATGTATGTATGTATATATAGTCACATATATATGTATATATATATATATATATATATATATATATATATATGTGTGTGTGTGTGTGTGTGTGTGTGTATACACACGTGTGTGTGTATGTGTATGTGCCTTATATATATATATATATATATATATATATATACTTAGTTAAACTCACATACATATTTGTATATGTGTATATATATGGATATTTATGTATGTATATTCATGCATGTCTCACCTAAAGAGAATCAATGGTCATGTGTGTCTGTGTTTGTTTGTGTGTGAGCGCGCGCGCGTGTATGTATTAGCTTTATATTGGTTACATTATGTATACTATACTTAAATTTAATATAATTCTTAAATATTAGGAGATATACACACACACGCATTCCACATACACATGATACATTAGACATACACACACAGAGAAACATATTCCACATACACACACACATTACATTACACACCACACAAACTTACTCCCTCTTAAATTCTCGTTCTATGATCATCCGAGGAATGCACTATTATTATTATTATTGTTATTATTATTGGGTGGGAGAGTAATGCATGCCATTAAAGTGACACTGGGGTAAAATATACAAAGTCCATTCTACCCATCATGACTACCCGTCTAATAAGGGTACACCAGGCACATGCATCATAACCATATGTGCTCAACATGGTGATCTCATATCGAGATAAACAGCACATGACCTTGCAGGTGGGGCCCAGTTAGAATTTTCTTCAAGTTGAGTAGCCCATCCCGCTCAAAAGGTCCATGAATAAGGGTTGTTTAAGGATGTTGAACGAAACAATTAAGTTTCCAGACATGAATTATTCAAACCCCAAAGAATTCCTCTCAACACATGGCTATAATGCTCCCCCACTACTTCTGCTCGTGATCAGAGATGCACATATCGTCAGCCACCAAGGGACATGCTCAACTGGTTAAGGTCAAACAACTGACAAGCAAATCTGTGGTATTAAGCAGAATATTTGCTGTAGTCCATCTTTTAAACCAAGACAAAACAATGTACATGATAACACTTCCAATCAGTTAAGATCAGAAGCCATGATAGCCACTGCCTTGTACGGCACCAGGGCATTTGTTATTATTATTATTACTATTATTATTGTTATGATTATGATTATTATTATATTATTATTATTATTATTGAGGCGGTCAGCTGGCAGATTCGTTAGCACTCTGCGAAAAATGCTTAGCGGTATTTTGTCAGTCTTTACGTTCTGAGTTCAAATTCCGCCGAGACCGACTTTGTATTTCATCCTTTCGTGGTCGATAAATTAAGTACCAGTTGTGTACTGAGGTCGATCATGCCCAGGTCTAATCACATGAAAAAGGTAACCTGAAACCCACGTGATTAATTATAATGATACCAATGAGGAATATGGTAATAGACAGAGAGAGAGAGAGAGAAAGAGAGAGAAAGAGAGGGGGGTAAATGATGATAATAATAATGATAATAATAATAAAAATAATACCAGGAAACCCCAAAATGGCTGAAGTTCAAAAGCTAGTGCTCATGGGAACTGCCCATATCCTACGTAAAATACTGTCTATGTGATCTCAAATTTTAAAGCAAACACATAATTTTCTTATGGTTTCTTAAACATTCACTTGAACAAAACTGTACAAATCGAAATACATGGTACCCTAGGCATGACACCTACATGAACTTCTAACTTGTTGTCTCTTGAGGTCTCTGGGTGAGACTTGGATCCAACTTGTACAAATGCAAAGCAAAAGTCAAACATAAAATAATAATAATAATAATAATAATAACAATAATAATAATAATAATAATAATAATAATGATTTCTTTATTAAGGCTTTACATTAAGAAAAACATGGACTGTACAGGAAAAACAAAGAATGTTTGTGTTATGAGGGTTTTGCGTGTAAACAAGTCTACCAAGATTTTAAATAATCAACAATGTGTGATCCTCAATAAGGAGAAGACGTTAGTGGGCTGCTCATGGAAAAACCCTATGAAAAACCATGGGTACCCTGACTTTTCGGGCAGGTGTCTTTTTTCCTTTCCTTTCTTTCTTTTTCTTCAACTGCATGCGTATGCTCAGGGCAGGCCCGTTCACCCAGACCATTCTCACCACTTTCATCCACCTTTCTGCAAAATGTCCAGAGAACATCACTTCCCTCTCTACCCTTATTTTTCTTTTCAAGTGAAACCTGAAAACGTTGATCAAGGATTGGCTAAAGAGAAAAGTGTTTGTCTTCAGACCCTTCAATCTCGCCCACCATACAACCCCTTTCGCCATGGCCACCAGGTATTTCCTTCTCGGTTAAAGGAAGGCGGCACGGCGATCTTCATGGTGGATTCAGTTGACAAACGGCTCCGTCCCACACACGACAGCATGTGTTCGACATAAACCCACAAGTCAGCAATGCTCGGACACTGGACGAGTACATGCAAGACCGTCTCGTCGTCCTGCGCGCATCTCGAACATGTAAAGTTTATCTCGAACAGGCAAAACTCCCCAGTAGCACTGCCAAGCCAGAGATTTTTGGAAATTATCTATCGGTCCCCGGCCGAAAGTTCTCCGGAAAAGAGCGGCTAGTTGATCTTCTTCGACACCCAAGGTCTCCCCAAGAACGTCGTCGCACTTTTCCTCCACTAATCCTTTATAAAAAGCTAACGTGAACGTTGCACCAATCGCACCGTCCGATTAACTGATGGCTGTGTGTGCTTGAAGACATTCCACTTTCCAAATGCTCCCCCTCGGTCTCTGTTTGACCAAGGACAGCAGCTCCGTTCAAGAAACAAGCAGCAGAAATAAGCACTGGAGATGTCGTAGCATCAGCGCAGGTCTGCGCATCATCAACCACGGTATACCCAGGCCACCGTTCAGCGGGTGTTGACAGCAGATAGACCGCCTGACCATCGGGACGCGTCCCTTCCACAAGAAGCGAAAGAGTATACGCTCCAGCGTAATCAAACGGTGGCCAGGACAAGGCACGACGGTCAAGCGATAGTAGATGGTGGACGCCATATACGCGTTAGCCACCTGTGTTCGACCTTTCAGGGATAGCTTTCTCTCGGCTCATTTCTGGGTGAGAGTAATCACCCTTCTCGTTACCTCGTTCCAGTTTTTGTCCATCTGGAGGTCCGGACCGAACCAGACCCCGAGCAATTTAACCGGTCCGTCCGTCCAGCGCCCAACGACGCAGTTGGACGGCCTGGACTTGCTTCTCCAGGTGCCGAGCAGCAAGC
>NC_069003.1:12937864-12939223 GCF_001194135.2 Octopus bimaculoides
GACCGAACCAGACCCCGAGCAATTTAACCGGTCCGTCCGTCCAGCGCCCAACGACGCAGTTGGACGGCCTGGACTTGCTTCTCCAGGTGCCGAGCAGCAAGCCCATTGATTTTCCCTGGTTAACCGTCGCACCGGAGAGCTGTGCTGATCTTTTTAATGTGTTTATTATTCGATACCGCTACGGTGACGTCGTCGGCATATGCCGACATGCATCTCCCACATCCTAGGTCACGTGGGATGCCTTTCAATGCCTCCTGTTTGTGTAGTAGTGGCTCTAGAGTCAGTACATACAAGAGAGACGAGAGGGGGAAAACTTACCTAACCGAGCGCATGATGTTCAACGGCTCTGAGAGGTTACCGTTCACTCTGACCACTGAACAGATGTCACTATGCATTGCAACGATCCAGCCCCTGATTACAGGCCTGAAACCAGCTCTCTTGAGGACCGTCGCCTGGTATAGATAGTCGACCTTATCGAAAACTTTAGACTGATCTAAATTGATCAGGGTCCCACCCGTGCCAGGTTCTTTAGCCACTTTTTACAATGATGTATCGCATGGCCTTGTGCCAAAATTTGAAATCTTTATTGGGTTTAACAGTTACAACGCGTTGTTTCACAGCGCTTTCGTATTTAGTTTACCGTTTTGTGAATTCTTCCAAAACTAAATAACATTTTTGTATCGATGCGTTCGTTATAGAAACTGGGATTGTATTAAGATGCAGGGAGTTGAAGCGAGCCGATTAAAGGGGTCACAGTTTTGTGGAAGACCCAGAGCCATGTTAAGGCATGGGGATACTGGGCACTTTTCCGGGGCTGTCGCTAATCTATGGATTCAATTATGACCTGCGTATGCTGTCGTTTTCTGTCGGTAAATAAAACACTATAGGTCCCTGTGAACTGATTTACTCTGAGGTTACAATTGTCTAGGGACCCAATTCTAACCTATTAATGTTGTGGCTTGCTGTTAATAAATATTATAAGGCCCAGTGCTTTGATTTGCACAGGGCCCAGTAATGCAACTAGGACGGCCTTGGGAAGATCTTCCAAATCGTAGATTTCTCGTGAAAAACTGCTCTAGTAGTCTATGAAGAACTAAGGCGCTACTTCCGACACCAAAATTGCTCGTGGATACCTTCCGATATCCCGTTTTCAAGCACATACCAGAAAGCCCATATCGTGGAGTGTTCTGGCCCTACCTTAGAAGTGGGTTCTCTTCCGAGAAGGAGTGGGTTAACGAATTTAAGTTTTGTTTTTAATGGACACACACGCGCGCACGCACACACACACACACACACACACACACACACACGCACACACATATATATATATATATATATATATATATATATATATATATA
>NC_069003.1:12939683-12943423 GCF_001194135.2 Octopus bimaculoides
TATATATATATATATATATATATATATATTATAAGGTGATGGAGATGTGGTAGGGGAGGGAGTATTGGAAACAGGGAATGTGGGATCAGGTGACGGCATGCCTCTCTGCTCCCTCCACCACGCCGCTAACCACGACCACCTCCACCCGAATCACTGACATACAAGAGATAAATGAAGTAAGCGTTCGACAATTTACCCTTTTTGCTTTTCATTTTTGTGTATTTGTTTTGATTTTTGTTTTATTTGTTTTATATATTCTTTTGCTTGATTTTGGTGGGGGTGGGGGTTTACTATAGGCGCAGGCGTGGCCGAATGGTAAGAAAATTGCTTTCTCAACCACATGGTTTCCAGGTTCAGTCCCAATGCTTGGTACCTTGGAATAATGTCTTCTGCTATAGCCTCGAGCTGACCAAAGCCTTGTGAGTGGATCGGGTAGACGGAAACTAAAAGAAGCCCTTCGTATGTATATATATATATGTATATATATATATATATATATATATATATATATATTAAAGAAGTGATTTTAAATTCTCAATAGCAGAATAATGCTAATAATATAGCCTAAATAGGAAAAACTACCCCTATTTTGCAGAGAAAAGTGTAGGTGGTTAGCTTGAGAATTTAAAATCACTTCTTTAACTTTCTAAGACATCTCAACGCTTCTAAAAGCAAACTTCGTTTGTTTATTTACGTTTGTCGTAATTTGAATTTAACATATATATATATATATATATATGTATATATATATATATACATAAGAAATACACATCAAGTACAGGACATCACCAACGAGTGAGAAACTCGTAAACACACGAGAGATAAGTACAGCACAAAATACCGAAAAATACACAATAAGAACAGGACACCACCAGCGAGTGAAAAATACGTCAACACATAACGGGAGACAAGTAGATATCGTCTGTCGAAACGTCGTTAGTTCAAATTGCGCCAAGGTCAACTTTGCTTTCCATCCTACTGGGGTCGATGAAAAAAGTACCAGTCAAGAACTGGAATCGATGTTCCTTCCCCCTAAAATTGCTGGCCTTGTGCCAAAATTTGAAACATGTGTGTGTGTGTGTGTGTGTGTGTGTGTGTGTGTGTGTGTGTGTGTGTCTGTGTGTCCCAACACCGCTTGACAACCGGTGCTGGTGTATTTATGTCTTTGTAACCTAGTGGTTCGGCAAAGAGAGTCCTATAGAATAATTACCAGGCTTCAAAAAGTATAAATACTGGGGATTGATTCGTTCAACTAAAAAAAATGCTGCAAGGCCACAATCTAATAACAAATTGACCGGAAACAGATTTCATTTGACTGAAGCCGTGAATAAAGCGACATCTATCGGAACAGACGGTCTGACCGCGAGATAATGACGGTGCTCCCACGTGGTCAATAGTATTACAGGTACAAGACTTAAAATTTGGCGGCGGGGAGCGTAGGGCAGTCGATTACATCGACCCCACTATGCAGCTGATACTTCTTCCATCGACCCGAACCCCCGAAATGATGAAAGGTAAAGTCGGCCTCGGCAGTATTTGAACTCAGAACGTAACGCCGTAGAATTGCTAGAAATAACAAACAAACTTTCAGATCCTCATCCTCTTCTTATTTCTTTATTGCCCACAAGGGGCTAAACATAGAGGGGACAAACAAGGACAGACAAAGGGATTAAGTCGATTACATCGACCTCCAGTGCGTAACTGGTACTTAATTTAAGGACCCCAAAAGGATGAAAGGCAAAGTCGACCTCGGCGAATTTGAACTCAGAACGTAACGGCAGACGAAATACCGCTAAGCATTTCGCCCGGCACGCTAACGTTTCTGCCAACTCACCGCCTTCATCCTCATCCTCTTCTGCCTCGCCCCAGTCTTAAAAGAAAAGAAAAACAAACAGAAAGAAAATAGGCGGAAATATATTTTGGCATAATGCTCACTTTAATCTTTTCCTTGTTTCAACCAGTGGACTGCGGTCATGCTGGAGCACTGGATTGAAAGATTTTTATTTTCTTCTTTAGTTGAACAAATTGACCGCACTACTATTTAAAAAAAAGTCTGGTACTTATTCTATTGGGGTACCATTTTTGCCGAATCGCTAAGTTACGGGGATGTAAACAAGCCAATTGCAAACTCTCTGGATGTGCACTATAGTAGACTTTAGTAAACATGTGTATATACATATTTGCAAAGATGTATGCATTTAAGTGTGCATGTAGATGCGTGAATAGAGACATGGTTTTGTACGTGCGTGTGTGTGTATGAGTACCAGTAGATAGGCTTTTGCATGTGTATGTGCATCTGGTACGAAACAGGCTTGTAATGTGAGTCTGTATGTGTATGTCTGTGCCTGTTTGCTTGTTGTAGCATGAACAGAGACAATGGGGATGCCTCATAGTAAACCTTATCACGCATTTGGATGTATTTACAAAATGGTATGCACATGTAGGATCATGAATAGAGACAAGTTTCTTCACACGTGTTCATGCAGGCATACATGTGAGCAACAGGAATTGCAAGTATTATACAGATAGTTATTTCTCTTGAAATTCTAGCAGGCAACATTTTCTTAAAAACCAAAATTTCTATCCATCCATTTTCTCCGCCCACAATTCCTGGATGTGTCGTAGAGGTAGAATCTTCTGGCACTACTTCCATACTGTACTATCACAAACAACCTTCATTACACTTTCTATCTGGATGCTGAAGCATGACTAACTAAATCTCTGGTTATTTATCCAGCGATCTCATTCGTGATCTACTCGGTCTCCTACCAATCATGGAAGTAGAGTCTTTCATAGAGTCCTGTCAGAAACAACCTTCAGTACACTTTCTGGCTGGATTCCCAAGCATGACCCACTGAGACAAAGAACATTATCTAACCATCTCGTTCTTGGTCTACACCTACGCCTTCTGTCTACACCTTGGTCTTCTGTCTACACCGAGGTCTCCTGAGGCACCTCTTCCTCCATGGAGTCTTGTCAGAAGCCATCACACATTTCAGCTGGATTCCCAATCATGACCAACTAAGACTATGGATATCATCCAACCATCTTCGTTCTTGGTCCTCCCCTATGTTTCCGGCTGGTTGGATCGACTTGAAGAAACCGTTTTGCGATTCTTTCCTGCGATATTTCCAATATATATATATATATATATATTACCATTATTTTCCCCAGTATTCATAGCCCCTTCAGGCCTTTCTGCCGTCTTCAGTATTGATCGATTATCGATTAACTTTACTATTTCATCACAATATAATACGACTTTTCCTGGAAACAAAATATTTATTCGATTAATTGCTAATCGAACATTTTAATGATGTTTAACCTATATATTTAATATTCCCCTCTGTCCTTTCTTGATAAAGTAGCAAACACGGCATCACTGCTCCCAACTTGTATGTTCACCCAGCCATTTAAAACGCGCGAAGATAACAATCGCTCAGCATTCAATCAAAAAAGCCCAGTTTTATGTTCCAATATTCCTCCGGAATATTTTCGTTTTTGTTGCTTTCTTTTTTTAAAATTCTGGCTTTCTTTTTGTGCGTAAATGCACTTTTCTCAGGGAAGATTTTCATGTTTTCATTTTTTTTTTTTTTTTGTATTTAATGGGTTGAATTTTTCTTTTCTTTTTCAGAAACGATATATTGCGATGGTTGCTGTTGCTCTACTCTCACCCCAACATCCAAAGACTGGGAACGTAACGTGAGACTCCAAGTAATGTCTTGTGAAATTTTCAGCAT
>NC_069003.1:12944305-12944982 GCF_001194135.2 Octopus bimaculoides
TAACATAAACGGAGCCTGAAAGATTGCTTTAATATACCTGGCGTATTTTATAAATATGCCTGATCAAGTATCATGATAGCATGAAACTATTAGTAGCTCTTTCAGTTGCATATTTAATTTGATGTGTGTGTGTGTGTGTGTGTGTGTGTGTGTGTGTGTGTCTGTGTACTCATAAATATACAGATAAATAAATATATATACAGACACACACACATGAATACATCTACAATTATACACATACATAATCTGCAAACACTGGAGGTAAGTGTATGTGTTAGACTGTGTGCGTGTGTGAGTGTATGTGCGTGTATGTATGTGTGAGAGAGAAAAAGTGTGTCCGTGCGTATGCATGTGTCTGTGTGTATGTGTGCGTGTGAGTGAGAGAGAGAGGGGGAGAGAGTGAGATAGAGAGTTGTATTAATGTCTATTATACTAAAGTGCTCACCGCTAAATGCTTCCATTTAGAGCTGCCACCGCAACGCATTAATCACTAACACGCCAGTCGTGGCCCTCCCACCTCCCTTTGCAGGAAATGTCATTGCCCTTACCTCGGGTGTCACTTCAGATGACTGAATATGCATGCAACTCATACATTTTCTCATGCACCCCGTCTTCTACTTTTAGGGGTTAATACCACAACTGAGGGTGGAGGATCATTCAAAATCGGCACCTCCTCT
>NC_069003.1:12944992-12946790 GCF_001194135.2 Octopus bimaculoides
CCACACAGTCATATACACAGTCATATAATGCATGTATACTCTCTTTTACTCTTTTACTTGTTTCAGTCAATTGACTGCGGCCATGCTGGAACACCGCCTTTAGTCGAGAAAATCGACCCGCTAAGTTACGGGGACGTAAACACACCACCATCGGTTGTCAAGCGATGGTCGGGGAACAGACACACAAACACACATACATATATATATATAAATATACATATATACGTCGGGCTTCTTTCAGTTTCCGTCTACCAAATCCTCTCACAAGGCTTTGGTCGGCCCGAGGCTATACTAGAAGACACTTGCCCAAGGTGCCACGCAGTGGGACTGAACCCGGAACCATGTGGCTGGTAAGCAAGCTACTTACCACATAGCCACTTGGACTTTCCTTGTGGTGGTGGTAGTGACGATGACTGGTGGTGGTGGTGATAGTAATGATTTGATGGGGGGAGATAATCGTGGTAATGAAAGTGGTGGCAGTGATGGTGGTAGTGGTGGTGGTATGTGGGTGTGTGATGGTATGAGGGTTATTGTGTATGTAGTATTGGTGATGTGGAGGCGCAATGGCCCAGTGGTTAGGGCAGCGGACTCGCGGTCATAGGATCGCGGTTTCGATTCCCAGACCGTGCGTTGTGTGTGTTTATTGAACGGAAACACCTAAAGCCCCACGAGGCTCCGGCAGGGGATGGTGGCGAACCCTGCTGTACTCTTTCACCACAACTTTCTCTCACTCTTACTTCCTGTTTCTGTTGTGCCTGTAATTCAAAGGGTCAGCCTTGTCACACTGTGTCACGCTGAATATCCCCGAGAACTATGTTAGGGGTACACGTGTCTGTGGAGTGCTCAGCCACTTGCACGTTAATTTCACGAGCAGGCTGTTCCATTGATCGGATCAACTGGAACCCTCGTCGTCGTAAGCGACGGAGTGCCACACACATTTAGCATTGGTGATGGTGTAGCAGTTGTAGTTGTGTTCGGGGTTTCGTTGTTGTTGCTGCTGCTGTTGTTGTTGTTGCTGTTGTTATTGTTGTTGTTGTTGTTGTTGTTGTTGTTCCTATTATAGATTTTCCGTATCAAAAATCAAGAAATTTCATTGTTTTCCCCTTCCATTTTTTTCTTCAAGTTCTTTTCATCCTTCATCCTTCTTCACATTGTCTCTTCTCTCCCCCTTCTCTCTCTCTCCCTCTCTTTCTCATTCACCCATACACATACACCATACGCACACACTTCGGACGAGGAGGTTACAAACCTTCTCTCAGACAGACCCCTCTAACTTTATGTAGGTTCAAACAAAGAGAGAAACCTTACTAAATCATAATCTCGGTCTTCAGGCCAAGATTTTCTCGACTCCCCAGCATCAAAATTCCACTCTTATGTAGTGCTGGACCACTACTGGACCCGGACCTCATACGGTTAACATTTTCAGGATATCTGGATCTTTAACATCTAAAGTTTACGAGAGTACAATGCGCAAAGCGTTCAAACGGAATTTGAGAGGTACAAGGTTCAATTCTCCGTAGGGGCTCGCTGGCTAATTTTTCCCGTCTTATAAGGATATTTACCCGATTGTTTAAGCTCTCTTCACAACCAACAACCATCCTGATTTCGAGAATTCCATTTTTTTCTGTAGAGTATCGATCCATTCGTCACTTCTAAGTCTGTTTACACTTCTAAATATATATGTATGTGTGTGTTTATGTGTGTGTATTGTAAACATTGTTAGTATCATTTTTAATTGTTTTATGTGTGTGTGTGTGTGTGTGTGTGTGTGTGTGTGTGTGTGTGTGTGTGTGTGTGT
>NC_069003.1:12947339-12949186 GCF_001194135.2 Octopus bimaculoides
GTGAGAACACCACATAAGATGTGCAATGAAATTGTACTCCTCAGCTGCATAATGGAAGTTCATTTCAGAAAGCCATTTTATAAATGTGTGTAAATACATGAGTAGGAGATGAAGAGAATAACATCTTGACTGGGATGATTTTGTTTTGGGATTTTACCCTACCAAATTCTGGTGCCACAAACATTTTAAGTACCACATTTAATCTTTTGATTAAATCTATATTATTATATATATATACGGTCACTAACAACATGCTGTATCAAAACCAAGCGAAACGGGGTTTATTTAAAATCAACTGACGAGGCGCTTCTGCATCAAGAGATGCGCCAGAAACAGTTGTATAGTATCTCACCCGCGAGGGATCAATGCAGGATGGGTCGAAACGTTTCTGGTGTTTCTGGTATATTCCATTTTCCGTCTTTATCATTTGTTATATACTCGATAAACACTGAAGAATTCCTGAGGTAGATCCAGCGACAATTGTGTAAATCGATGACGTCAGGTAGCCATAGGCAGTGAACGTACTTCATCGGATAACCTCTGGGTACATACTCAATACATAAATAATTACTTATATATACAAGTAAGCACATAAATGCAAAATAAGGTGGGAAAAAATCGTACTCGACTACCAAAGGTAAAGTAATATGCTTTTATCAAAGCCGCAAAATAATCACAAAACTCTTAGAATTTCAAGTTCCCGTTCGTCGGACAGTTGAATTCATCACAACTGTGCGACGAACGGGGACCTGAAATTCTAAGTAACAGTTTTGTGATTATTTTTCAACTTTAATATATATATATATATATATATATATATATATATATATATATATATATATATATACACACATATACCAACCACATATCATAACGAACTAAAATAAAGTTGAATAATATAAGAAACGCGAAAAAACTGAGAAGACAGCATATAGAAAACGCAGAAAGTAAAAAACGGAAAACGAAAACACAAAAAAATAAATGTAAAAAATAAAAAGGTAAAAGAGCTATCCTCCTTAAACCTTAAATGATAAGGCTGGAAAGATATCATGTTAGTGAGGAATAGACGGAATTTTCCAATTCTTCAAAATATGTTTATACGTATGCAAGGAACCACTGAAAATTTCTGACTTGCAGTTCAATAGAGAGTTAAGGGTCTTAGATCTGAACAGGATCCGCGCTCTTTCAACCAAACAGTCTACAATTAATCGATCCATTCACATAAGATACGGATTTCTCAATTACTTTCCATTTGATCACATGCGCTGTTTCATAATCTTTCAAACTCCATACATAGCTCGCCAACTTAGTAGCTTTGCTTTTGTCTCTACGTCAGAAGGAGGTTATGTGATTGACATAGCGAGTTTTAAATTCACCTTCACATAATCCAATAGAGGTCTTCTTATCAGTTGTATTGTTATTTAGGGTTGCAGTAACTTCTGTTTCATATATGATAGATTTAATCAGACATCGATGGTCAAGTGGACAGGATCCTGGGTCGCGACAGTTGCAGTTGGACTCAGGATCTTGGTATTGACCAGGAGTATTGATACTCTTCATACTGGGGCAGCAGCTATATGGTAATTTCTCAGAACGCCTATAAAATGTTTTCCCTTTATCTGTGAGTTGCTGTACAGTGTTTCTTCTATTATTAAAATATTTTTAGTTCGTTATGTGGTTTGCGCCTGAAGAATATGTTGGAGTATTTCTCAACATATGAAACTATTAGTAGCGCTTTAATAGCCTTTAAATAGATAATATTTATCTCTCACCAGATGGAGTACTTTTTGTTGAATTTTCTATCATGGAACAGTATATTATGTGTATGTATATATATATATATATAT
>NC_069003.1:12949704-12950141 GCF_001194135.2 Octopus bimaculoides
TATATATATATATATATTACCTTTCTTTTATCTTTTATTTGTTTCAGTCATTAGATCGCAGTCATGCTGGGGCACCACTTTGAAGGGTTTTTAGTCGAACAAATCAACCCCAGGATTTTATGTTTCTTTTCTTAAGCCTGGTTCTTATTCTATCGCTCTCAACTTGTGTGCGGCTCATACACTCATTCCCCTCCATACACTTTCTGAAGCTTTGCGCAGGCCTCTGAGCATGTATCGTCATGACAACTTTCTCTGTCATGGTCAACGCGATGATCACACGCTACACACCTTCCTTCCAAGCACAGCAGAGTTCAAGGTCAATCTATGCCAAGAGGCTTCACTGTCCGTGCTTTAGCTTCGTTACTAAAGAAACAGTCTGGATACTTATTGATCAGACCGTATATATACATATATATATATATATATATATATATATA
>NC_069003.1:12952036-12954101 GCF_001194135.2 Octopus bimaculoides
TATATATATATATATATTAAAGACATACATATAACTATACTTCAAGCTACATACCTTTACAACGAAAAACAGCAAACACTAATAAAGACGATTTCTCTCAGCTCGCTGCCTTATTAATAATAATAATGATTATTTCTTTTATTTGCCACCAGGGTGAAGACGAACTATGTGAAGTGCAGAATTGACAACACAACTGAGAGCGACACATGCTGGATGTATGGTGAGAGAAGTGAAACAGTATGGCACATTGTTGTTTGCGAAAGCCCGAAATTGGCACAACGCGAGTACAAAAGACATGACAATGTGACAAGAAATTATCCATTGGGAGCTCTGTGGAAATCACGGCCTACAAAGAGCAAAGACGTGGAATGAGCAAATCCTAGAAGGAATTACTGAGAGTAAAGACTGCAAAATCTTGTGGGATGCAATGATTCAGACATTGGAAACCTGACATTGTTGTGGTGTACAGAAAAGACAAAGCGTGTTTTATAATTGACATAGGTTGTCCCGGTGACAACAGGATCGGAGAGAAAGAAGAAGAGGAAAATGACTGTCGGATGTGGGCAATCAAGAGAGTGGACGCGATAGCAATAGTAATTGGAGCGCTTGGAAATATCAGCACTCAACTACCAGCATGGATCAAAAAGACTGGTACAGATGTAAGGATAGAACACCTACAAAAATCATCATTGCTTGGGACTGCAAGTTTTCCTCGGGGTTCTTGAAGCATGATCAGCAGACATTAGTCTGCTGGCTGTGGACAGCTGACACTTTCCACCATATCCACCAAAATAAGTTGAGTTTTCATCAGATGATAATAATAACGGTTTCGAATTTTGGCACAAGGCCAGCAATTTCGGGGGTGGGGTAAGTCTGTGACAGGGCTCAACTGTCTCCAGGGCTCAACTGTCTCCAGGGCTCAACTGTCTCCAGGGTTCAACTGTCTCCAGGGCTCAACTGTCTCCAGTGCTCAACTGGTGCTTATTTCATCGATCCCGAAAGGATAAAAGGCAAGGTCGACCTCGGCGGAATTTGAACTCAGAATGTAAAAAGCTGAAAGAAATGCTGCTAAGCATTTAGTTCGACGCACTAACGATCCTGCTAGCTTGCCACCTTAATAATAATAATAATTCTTTCTACTATAGCCACATTCCCTGAAAACACTAATAATAGTAATAATGATAGGTTCAAGTTTTGAAACAATTTCGGAAGAGTTGGGAGGTGGATAGTCGATTACATCGACCCCGGTGCTCAACTGGTACTTATTTTATCGACCCCGAAAGGATAAAAGACAAATTCAGCCTCAGTGGAATTTGAACTCAAAACGTAAAGACGCTCAAAATGATGCTAAGCATTTTGTCCGGCGTGCTGACGATTCTACCAGCTCACTGCGTTAATAGTAAAGACAACGGTTTCAAATTCTGGCACACGGCCAACAAGTTCGGAGGACGATTGACCTCAAGGTGATGAAGGGCAAAGTCGACCTCGGCGGAATTTGAAGTAACAAAGTAAAGGCCAACGAATTGCCGCTAAACATTTTGCTCGGCGTGCGAACGATCCTGCCAGCTCGCTTCCTTAATGATAATAACAACAAGAATAATAATAATAATAACAACAACAACAACAACAAAAACAATAATAAAAATAATAATAGTAATATTAATACTCTCTACGACAGGCACAAGGCCTGGGATTTATGGAGAGGGGGATAGTCGATTAAATCAGCCTCGGTACTTCACTGGTACTTAATTTATCGACCCCGAAAAGATAAAAGGCAAAGTCGACCTCGGCGGAATTTGAACTCAGAACGCAAAGACGGATGAAATGCCGCTAGGCGTGCTAACGACTCCGCCAGCTCGCCGTCTTCGTAATAATAATAATAATAATAATAATAATACTAGTAATAATAATAACAACAACAATAATAATAATAATAATAATAATAATAATAATAATAATAATAATAATAATAATAATAATGATAATGATAATAATTTCATATTTAATGATCATGCTTGTATGTTGGCCATGTATATGTGGTGAGCCAATCTCCAGTTTAGGGTCC
>NC_069003.1:12955262-12958103 GCF_001194135.2 Octopus bimaculoides
AAAACATGAAATAAAATCTTACAATAATACTACTACTACTACTACTAATAATAATAATAATAATAATAATAATAATAATAATAATAATAATAATAATAATAATAATAATAGTGATAATAATAATAATAATAATAATAATAATAATAATAATAATAATAATAATAATAATAATAATAACTGCAGATGCAGCAACAACAAACAAATAATAAGAAGTAATAGTATCAAATTTTGGAACAAGGCCTTAGCTATAACAATTGTTTCAAATTTTTGCAGGGGGCCAGCAGCTTCAGAAGGGATATAGAAATCAGTTACATCAGCCCCAGTATTCAATTGGTATTTATTTTATCGATCGCGAAAGGGTAAAAGATAAAGTCGATCTCAGTAGGATTTGAACTCGGAACGTTTTAGCACCCTCAACGCTTTTGTGCTGAGGTTGCTGACGTACTCCGTCTCCGAATGTAGAAATCGATGTCTCGTCAGGCGGTGAAGCTCCTCTGTAGAGTTTCGGTTCCTTCCACCGCAACACCAGAGCTGTTTAGGATCACTCACCGATGCAGGCGACTAAACTCCAACACGACACTACGACGAGTTTTTTGAGTCAGATGTTGCGACTCTCAGCCAGATGTTTCTAACATCCATAATGTTCGTTCTTACTTCACCACTCGTGCTCCCTCTCGAGCTAGATGTAATGACTTGCTTCCTCAGCGGATTTCGACAATTTTCTGGCAACAAAAGGATGAACGGTGTTGTGTCTGAAGGATGCATAGAAAGGAATTGCTGCTGACAATTACAGACCAATTTCTTGCCTACCATTAATTAGGAAGTTACTGTCAGGAGGAATTGCAGAAGAACTGTACAAATTTCTTGATAAGAACATTATATTACCGACGGAACAAAAAGGCTATAGAAGGAGATACAGAGGTACCAAAGATCAATTATTGATAGATAAAATGGTAATGCAAAATTGTAAACGAAGAACAAATCTGGGAATGGCCTGGATTGACAATCGCAAAGCTTATGATATGATTCCACATTCGTGGCTCATCGAGTGCTTAGATCTGTTTAGAATTGCGAGCAATGTAACGTGTTTCCTGAAGAGAAGTATGGTGCGATGGAAAACTGAACTGGCATCCTACGGGAAAAGCTTGGGCACTCCGGGCATCAAAAGAGGGATTCTCCAAGGTGATAGCTTATCTCCGTTGCTTTTTGTCTTGTACATGATCCCTCTGACATTGGTACTTAAGAAAATGAACCTGGGATATCAGCTAAAGGGAAAATCTCAAACAATCAACCACCTCTTCTTCGTGGATGATTTGAAACTGTATGGCAAAGAGGAGACAAAAGTGAGTTCCTTGATGAACGTGGCCCACTGTTTTAATACTGATATTAGAAAGAAAATTGGACTCAAGAAGTGCGACGGAATGATCTACCTAAAAAGAGGCAAAGCACAGTTCCTAGCAGGGATAGAATTACCAAATAGGAACTTGATTAAGCACATTGAAAAGGAAGTCTACTTGGTGAACTAGAGTTCAACAGGATAATGGAGAAAGAAATAAAGGAGCAACTGAGGATGGGATATTTCCGATGAGTAAGGTTGGTGTTGCGCTCAAAATTGAGTGGATGGAATAAAATTCAAGCAGTTAATACGTGGGCGATAGCATCACTTCGGTATGGAGCTGGAATTATAAAATGCCAAAAGAAAGAACTGATGAAAATAGATACGAAGACAAGAAAAATGTTGACAATGCACGGAGCCTTCCACCCTAAGATGGAAACTGATAGGCCGTGCTTATTCATAAGAAAGACTGGGAGAGTTTTGATCATTTGCCAGGATTGTATCGAAGCGGAGGAAAACAGCTTGAGGTGGTATATAAAAAAATGCCGTGGAACCATTGTTAAAACATGCGAAGGAGGCCGCGTCATTAAAACTGAGAATTGTTGAGAAAAAAAATTTTAAAAGGAAAAGAACATTAAAAAAGAAACAGCATAGAAGTAAAAAAAAAATGTACGGCCAGTTTGCAAGAGATACAAACGCCAAGACAGATACAGAAGATCGGCGGGTATGGATGAGAAGGAGTGACCTGAAGATAGAAACAGAAGCACTCATATGTGCAGCTCAAGGACAAGCGTTAAGGACTAACTACGTGAAGTGCCGAATCGACAACACTACCGACAGCGACAAATGTCGGTATGAGCAAAGACGTGGTATGAGCAAACCTCAGAAGCAGTCACCGAGAATGAAAATTACAAAATCCTGTGGAATGCAATAATTCAGTGCGATCATCTGACCAGACATCGAAAACCGGACATTGTTTTGGTGTATAAAAAGAAAGAACTTGCATGATAATCGACATAACATGTCCCGGTGACAACAGTATCAAAGACAAAGAAGAAAAAATGAACACCTGTGACGATTTAGAGTGGAATATACGAAGGTTGTGGTCAATGAGGAGAGTAGACGTGGTACCAATCGTAATTGGTGCACTTGGAAGTATTAGCACTCACCTACCAACATGGCTGAAAAAGATTGGTACAAGGGTAAAAGTAGAACACCTACAAAAATCAGCATTGCTTGGAACTGCAAGAATTCTTTGCAAGGTTCTTGAAGCATGACCAGCAAACAAGTGTCACCTTAGTCTGCTGGCTGTAGATAGCCGACACATTCCACCATACGTAGCAAAATAAGCTGAGTTTTCGTATAATAATAATAATAATAATAATAATAATAATAATAATAATAATAATAATAATAATAATAATACCTACTCCAGAAGCAAGGAAAACTAATACAAATAGCCACAAAACACGAGCAAAACAAAAAACTGTTTTCAGTATTTAAGG
>NC_069003.1:12959157-12961801 GCF_001194135.2 Octopus bimaculoides
AAACTACTGAACAATAATAATAATAATAATAATAATAATAATAATAATAATAATAATAATAATAATAATAATAATAATAATGGTGATGACGATGATGATGATGATGATGATGGTGATGATGATGATGATGAGGAGGAGGAGGAGGAGGAGGACGACGACGACGACGACGACGACGATTCTGCCACCTCGCCACCTTAATAATAATAATAATGATAATAATAATAATAATAATAACAACAACAACAACAACAATAATAATAATGCCTAGTGTACCTTTATCAGACGGGTAGTCATGATGGGTATAATGGGCTTCGTATATTTTACCCCAGTGTCACTTTGATGGCATGTACTGCTCTCTCACTCAATAATAATAATGATAATATGGAAAGTGCGGGTAAAATGTATCCCACTAGTTATAGGTACATTGGGAACTCTCCCTAAAGATCTGAGCACATGGATAGAGGAAATAGGCATAAAACCCAGTTTAGCACAGCTCCAGAAAAACAGTGTTATTAAGGACAGCTAGGGTACTTAGGAGGGTTCTCGGCGATATTAGGATGTTTTTTTCCAACAGTCTAATCTGTTGTGTGTATATAATAATAATGATAATAATAATAATAATAATAATAAACTGCAATACTGGTCTGAAAAATTATGTTGTACAGAATAAAGAATGTTATTGGCAGCCAGAGATACCCAAAAAGTGGCCGAAGCAACCGATTACAAAGAGAAAAAGGGAAGAGAATAAATAGATGGAAAGAAATGAAACTACGTGGTCAATTCATACAAGAAACCAAAAATGTCGGAAGTAAACATCGTTGGCTCTGGTTCAGGGACGAGAACTTGAAACAAGAGACAGAAACGCTAATTATTTTCAGATTTCAAGCTGCATGACTAGTGAGTTCTCCTAGTTGATTTTTGGGTTTGGTTACCGTTTCTTAATCCCTTAGATTAGTGCCAGTCGACGTAGCCCGCATATGCCAATGCTCCTCAGTGTCCTTGGTTTCTGCAGGAGCGACTCAAGAGCCAGTCTATTCAGAAAGAAACGAGATGGAGTGAACCTTGACGGACCGATCACGTGATATCGAACGGCTTCGGCGAGTGACTATTCACCCTAACCACCAAGCATCTGTCGCTGTACATCGCAGCGATCTATCCAGCCTTTGAAGACGATTCCGAAACTGGCTGTTAAGAAGCGGGTTACTATGTACTATTAGTATTTCTATTGCCTCTGTACTATTATCATTATTATCGAAAACATTTGAGTAATCTTCGCCTCAATTGTGTTTTATGTACAGAAGTTTGTAATAAAAGAAACAGTAATCTTACGGTCAGTCTTTTCCTAGCATGCTCCGCATCGGCGGATCAAAAGTCTTCATACATCTGTACAGCATCTGTGGAAAACCTCAGTTCGTATTTAAGCGGAGTTTTCTTTCTCTTTTCTGGTTTTGTCGCTTTCACCATCAATCTGCCATTGTTGCCCTTTTTCCATTTCGTTTTTCTCGTCACAAGACTAAAATGTGGTGCTGCAGGCAGAGGAAACTCTGACGACGAGAGTAAGGTGATCCAATGCACGCGTAACAATAACTACTCCATATAACTCTTCTCTCCAACTATACTCGGAAATTCAAGGACTGCCTGCAAAACTATTTCGTTACTCTGGGCGCATTTTGGACAAGACTGGCTGCCAGCATTCGGTCAGAGTTTACCTCCAACCGACAATCGCCCCTCCCCTCACAATAGCACTGCAAGGCCAGAGATTTCAGGTAGTGGGGGTCTTTAGTCGCTAATTGAAAAGTTCTCTGTAGCAGAGCAGCCAATTAATTTTTGATCCAGAGATTCATTTAGGCCATTGTCGCCCTTCTTCTCCAGTAATCGTCTACAGAATACTAACGTGAAACATATTGCTACTATTACGCTACTATTAGTCCTACTATTACTACTGTGCTATTAGTATTACTATGGCTACAGTACTATTAGTATTACTACGGCTACTGTACCATTAACATTACTTTTACTGCTATACTATTAGTATTTCTATGGCTACTGTACTGTTAATATTACTACTGTACTATTAGTATTTCTGTTACAACAGTACTATTAGTACTGATTTCAAATTTTGATAAAAAGCTAGCAATTTCGGGGGAGGGGGGACCTTTTTATTCCATTAACCCCAGTGTTCTATTTGGTACTTATTTTATCGATCTCGAAAGGATGGAAAGCAAAGTCGAAATCGGCGAAATACTATACTATCAATATTACTATTACCACTGTAATATCAGTATTACTATGGCTACTATACTATAACTATTACTGTGGCTGCAGTACTGTTAGTACTGCTACATTCACTGCAATATTAGTATAACTATTAACACCATCAGTCTCTTTGACAGTCTAGGCTACAGTAGTACCACCACTCTTCAGCCTGTCTCACCAGAAGCCAACAACAGCGTAACTATAGAAGACCAACTTGGAGAGTTCCATAGATTCCAGAATGTAATTTCCTAGTTTACGGACATTCCACAACTATTTCTAGACATGTCGGTGATAGCAGTGGCGGCGAGGAGGAGACTATGCTCTGTGCCCATCCTCTCTCTCTCTCTCTCTCTCTCTCTCTCTCTCTCTCTCTCTCTCTCTCTCTCTC
>NC_069003.1:12962859-12963158 GCF_001194135.2 Octopus bimaculoides
ATATATATAAACAATATATGAGTATATGCATATATATGTACATGTATGTACATACCTTCATCTACATGTACATATAGAAACATATCTGGGTTGAACTATATATATATATATACATCTACGTGCATGCACATGTATATATATGTGTGTGTATTGGTACCATACTTATATTTAACATATATTTACATACATACACAGTCATATAAATACATATACACTATATATATATGTGTGTGTGTGTGTGTGTGTGTCTGTGTGTGTGTGTGTGTGTATACATACACACACAGTATATATATATATAT
>NC_069003.1:12963415-12964182 GCF_001194135.2 Octopus bimaculoides
TATATACACATGCATGCGCACACATGCAAATTCACACGTATATACCAATAACAGAGAGAGAGGGGGGCTGGCCTTGAATCTAGCTGGTGTTTCTATCAAAACATTGAGTTGTGGTGGAAAGGTTTGGGAGGTGTGTGTGTGCGGGAAGGAAGATCTTTTAAGTGAGCGTTAATGGAGGACAGCGAGGGAGACTTGGAGAAAGAGTGAAGGCTAGAGGATGAGTGAGGGTAAGAAGGTAGAGTGAGAGCTGGAGAGAGAGAGAGAGAGAGAGTGGAGATTAGCGGGAGAGTGGGAGGTGCTAGAAAAAAAGAGGTTGTTAAAGACGTAGTGAGAGAGAGAGTGGTTTTCTTTAGGAATTGAGAGAAGGGGAGGGAGTAGGGAATGATGGGATGAGAAAAGGTAGATGGGGAGGCGGAGAACGGCAGGGAAAAATAGTAGAAGGTAGATGGGGGAATGAAGTGGTGGTAGTGGTGGCAGGTGGTAGTAAGAGAAAGCAGACGATAGGGAAGTTGTTGTGGGTAAGTGATGTGAGAGTTTGTGGTAGACGTGAGGGAGAGTGTACGGTGAGAAATGGATGAGAGGACAGAGAGAGAGGAGAGAAGTGGGAGGGGAGGAAGAGGCATAGAGATGAAGGGGCAGAGAGAAGAAGAGGCAGAGAGAGGAAGAGGCAGAGAGAGGAAGAGGCAGAGAGAGGAAGAGGCAGAGAGAGGAAGGGGCATAGAGAGGAAGAGGCAGAGAGAGGAAAAGGCAGAGAGAGGGAGAGGCAG
>NC_069003.1:12964224-12965287 GCF_001194135.2 Octopus bimaculoides
AGAGAGAGGAAGAGGCAGAGAGAGGAAGAGGCAGAGAGAGGAAGAGGCAGAGAGAGGAAGAGGCAGAGAGAGGAAGAGGCAGAGAGAGGAAGAGGCAGAGAGAGGAAGAGGCAGAGAGAGGGAGGGATAACTGAATAGAAGGAGTGACGGGATGAGGTGTGGAAAGCGATAGAGAGACAGTAAGTAAGGAGAGAGAGAAGAACATGATGAAAAGAGGAAGACAGAAGATTGAAGGGGAGAGAGAGAGAGAGATGTAGAAAGGAGAGGAAGAACCTGGAATGTGAAGTAAGAGGGAAAGGTAGAGAGAGAGAGAGAATAATTATGAAAGAGATGGGTGAGAGAGCAGAAAGAGAGAGATAGTACATTGTGGAGTGAGAGTATGAGTGAAAGAGAGAAAGGGCGATATTGAGAGAGAAGAAACTAGAGAGAGGAACAGAGAGAGGGGGAAGGGGAGCGTGACTGAATGGCTGAAAATGGAGGAGAAGGATGAGGGATAGAGAAATACAACAGGAAAAGGAAAGTGTGAGAGAGGTAGACAGAGAGATGAGAAATGAAAGAGAGGGAAAGGTAGAAAGAGAGCAGACGATAAAGAAGTAGTAAGATAGAGAGAGAGTAAAAGTAAGAGAAGGAGAAGGGAAGTGTGTGTGTGTGTGTGTGTGTGTGTGTGTATGTGTGTGTGTGTGTGTGTGAATGTAAAAATGTGAGAGAGGATGAGAACGACAGAATGAATTTGCAGGAGAGAGGGATGGAGAGAATGTGAAATTGGGAGAGGGAAGAGAGAGTGTGTATGTGCATGTGAAATTGCGAGAGGGGATGAGAGAGAGAAAGAAAGTGAAATTACAAGACAGAGAGAGAGAGAGAGAGAGAGAGAGAGCGAAATTGAGAGAGGGAGAGGGGAAGAGCTAAGAGAAAGAGAGAGAGAAAGAGAGAGAGAGAGAGAGAGAGAGAGAGAGAGTGAAATTGCGATTAAGAGGAAAGAGAGACAGACAAAGAAGAAGAAAAAGAGAGAATATGTCTAGCAATGGAATGGCGGAATTGCAGTATAAGTTATGTAGAGGTGGTG
>NC_069003.1:12965727-12968190 GCF_001194135.2 Octopus bimaculoides
GGTGGTGGTGGTGGTGGTGGTGGTGGCGGCAATGGTGATGATAAGCAATTCTCTATATATTTATGCATATTTCTATGTAGGTATTTGTCTCTCTGTTTGAATGTGTGTCTGTCTGTGTGTGTGTGTGTATGTGTGTGTGTATGGTGGGGGGTGAGGAGCAATTTTGGAGGTGAAGAGTGGAAATGAATGAATGGAGAACAGATAAAACAGGACAAAATAAATAAAAGCTAATAGGGGGAGGGGGGAAAGATAAATAGCGAAGCAGTTTAGACAGACAAGCAGACAGACAAACTGATAGTCTGACAGACAGGTAGGCAAATAGTCAGACAGACAGACAGACGGATAGACAGACAGGCAGACATAATTATTGATAGATATAGAGGCATAATGAAAGCTAGATCGACAGACGGGCAGTAAAAAACAGGCAGACAGACAGATAGGTAGCTTGGTAAGCAGGTGGATAGATAGATAGATAGATAGATAGATAGATAGATAGATAGATAGATAGATAGATAGATAGATAGATAGATAGACAGACAGACAGACAGATAGATAGATAGATAGATAGATAGATAGATAGATAGATAGATAGATAGATAGATAACTTTCTTTATTGGCCATACAGGGCTGAACATAGAGGGGACAAATACAATGTAGAGTTTTTCCTTTCGAGGGAGACGAAAACAAAATAAAATGAAAAACAAAATTAGGGACAATGATCAAAAGGGATCGAAATTGTTTGGGATATATAAAGTAATACAAAAAGTTCCCAGAAAATGGGGAGGTTTATCCGTGGAAAGAAAAACCTACGAAAAGACCACGGTAACATCGGGCAATAAAGTCACAAGTAAGTAACTCTCTGTTTTAATTTCTTTGTTTTTTTTCCGGTTCACAGGATCATGCTCAAGGTGGCTTCATCATTCACACGTGCCATCGTTGCTACATTCACCCATCTTTGTTTGAAACATTCGCTAGACAAAACTTTCCTCTCTATTCTCACCCTCCTTTTCAAGTGATTCTTGAAAAAGTTGATGAGAGCTTGACCAGTGAGGAAAGTGTTTGTCTCTAATCCTTTCAGACGCATCCACCAAATACATTCTTTCGCCATATAGATAGATAGATAGATAGATAGATAGATAGATAGATAGATAGATAGATAGATAGATAGATAGATAGATAGATAGATAGATAGATAGATAGACAAACAAACCAACCGATCGACAGACAGACAGATAGACAGACAGATAGATAGATAGATATATTGGTAGGCATTATGAATGACATGTAGCGGCTCTTTACAGACGGCCATCTTTTCAGTCAGTAAATGCCGCCTTGTGATCTCATATGACAAGCAAGTCCGGCTTTGGACAAACAGACCCTACAGCAGACGCCAAAGTTTTGTCTTATTCTTAAACGCACCCAAAAGCATTTAAGAAACAAAGTGAAGAACAAAGAATAAACAATTGGACAATGGAAACGATACATGGAGGTGGCTGAGGAAAATGACCTAAAATGATGCACTGAGGCATTGATATGCAGCGCCCAGGAACAAGTTCTGAGAACTAATTACGCCAAGTTCCAATAGATAAGATCAGTGAATCGACCCTTTGTAGGATGTGTGACAACAAAATCGAAACAATCTCACATGGGAGTAAGTGTAGCAAACTAGCTCAAAAGCACTACAAAAAGAGACCCGATAACGCGGCTAAGTTTGTTCACGGGAGACTGTGTGAGAAGTACAGTCTTGGAAGGACACGCAAATGGAACAAATACAAACCAGAAAGTATCACTGAGAATAATGAATATAAAATTTTGTGGGATTTTACAAACCAAAGTGGGTCATTAATTGATGCTCGAAGACCAGATATTATTTAGGGAATGAAAGAAGGAAACTAAGATTATAGATATTGCCACACCTGGGGGAACACGCGCGTAGGTGTCGAAGAGCTGGAAAAAGAAGAAAAATACAAGTTACTAAAAAACGAAATTGCAAGAATGAGAACAATGAAGAGAGTAACTGGGATTCGGAGCACTGACAAGCAAGTTTGAGAAATATATCGGAGAAATTGCAATTGACACGAGGGTAAAACATGCTCGAAAAACTGCACTATTGGGAGACAGCGAGGATTTTGAGATTGAAACTTGGGTGGTGAGTATCTTTCACGATTCTTAACATCTAAGTGTCACGTCTTATAATCCGTGGAAAGAGATCCTAAGAAACTTTGTGAGACCTTTGACAACAGGTTGTTGTTCACTTTCACAGAATTGACTGGAGCAAGTAAAATCGAGAGATCTGAGCAGAAAAATTTAATAATAATAATAATAATAATAATAATAATAATAATAATAATAATAATAATAATAATAATAATAATAATAATAATAATAATTATAATAATAATAATAATAATAATAATAATAATAATGGCTGAAGTCCAAAAGATAGTGCTCATGGGAACTGCC
>NC_069003.1:12969244-12970032 GCF_001194135.2 Octopus bimaculoides
GTGTGTGTGTGTGTGTGTGTGTGTGTGTGTGTGTGTGCGTGTGTGTGTGTGTGTGTGCTTGTGTGTTTGTATTTATGTATGTATGTGAGTATATGCATGCATATGTGTATACGTCCGTAACTGAATGCATATATATGTATGCATACAGATAAACATGCTCACGTGCATACATACATACATACATACATATATACATGCATCCATACATATTTGCATATACACATGCATAAAAAACATACACATATGTGCATACAAATATGCACATAAACATTCATGTGTATGTGTGCGTCTGTGTGCCTGTGTATTTGTAATGTTTGCGTGTAATTTAAGGGTGATTTGGTTGCTACTTCTAGCATACCGTTCGACCACCAAGAAAGCTCCCTCTGTTATTGACTCCTCTGTTAAACGTGGCTGCCGACAAATAAATGGATAAAATGAATAAGTAAAATAAGCATTATATAATCGACGTTGCTATATCTGGCCAGTATAGGATGTTGTAGAGCAGACAGGCATGGAGCTGAACAGACTGTGAAGTGGTCAGGACTTAGGTTAGAGTTCTCAACGATGTCAAGGAGGAACAGGAGGAAAGGGAGGGGAGAGAGGGAGAGAAAGAGAAGCAGGGGGAAGGGGCAGAAAATCAGCAAGAAGCGGAGGAGGAGGAAGATGTAGAAGCGTGATACTAATAATAGCCACAGCACGAACATCGATTCCTAAAACACATTTATTTCTTTTTTCTTCCTATTTCACAATAATAATGATAATAATGGTTTCAAATTTTGCCACATAGG
>NC_069003.1:12970675-12972051 GCF_001194135.2 Octopus bimaculoides
AATAATAATAATAATAATTTCAAAATACAAAGACCTGGAAATAGAGATAACTCGAATGTGGAATCTAAAAACAGAAACAATTCCTATCATAGTAGGTGCTTTAGGTATAATAAAAAAATATTCAGACAAATACATAACAAAAACACCAGGACTTACAAATATATATAACATACAGAAAATTGCACCACTGGGTACTGCACACATTCTACGCAAAACACTTTTAATACAGTAACCATAAGAGCACCACAGCAAACCAAAGCACATACCCAAGGCGCACAGAGTTGCGCTCGGTAGTGAAGTGAAAGCACGTTATAAAAATAAAACTACTGAACAATAATAATAATAATAATATAACACTAGCTTCTGATGAATCGATACATTATAGAGGACTGTAAAAGAGAAAAACAAACCTCAATGGCTTAGATTGATCAGCAGAAGGCGTTTGACAATGTTACACACTCGTAGATACTGAAATCTCTCCACACAAATAATGTGGCTCCAACACTACTAAACTATATCAGCCATGCAATGGTAAACTGGAAAACCAGTATAAAATTGGAAAATGTGGCACAAGTCATTACAGCTTCAGCTTAACAAAATGGAAGACTAGTGGAGTGAGAAACTTAGAAAAACCAGGAAACTGTTAACATACCGGAGTCACCACCCCAAACCAGATACATACAGAATAGGTCAGCCCCGCTCAGGAAGAGGTTGCGGCCTGACACAGACAGAGAACTAGTATAAAATAACAGTTGAACGAGAAAAATACTGAGAAACAAAAAGTAGACGACTACTACTGAAGCAACACGAAAAAAAAAGAAGGAAAACGCTTTTCTGTATACACAAGGAGGAGACAAAATGTGAAACAGAAACAAACTACACAGAAATACTGATCTCAGATGACAACACAACAAAAATGAACAAAGAGACGAAAAAACAACATGAAAACAAAACTACAAAACATACTAAAGAAGACGTATAGAGAGAAAACACTCGATGGGCAATACCTTGCAAGGTTTGACAGAGAAGTACGCCAAGGTAAAACCAACGACGGCTCAAAGCAGGAACGAAAGGACTAGTTCTCGCTGCACTGGGTAATATGCCAGCACTGCAACATAAAAACTTACAAGGAGTGGTGTGAATATGTGCCAATCAAGGTAGATGACAACGAGCAGGAAACAATCATCTGGGGTTTGCCTGTTCAAACTGACAAAGAAATCAAAACTAATGGCCCAGACATAATAATCAGGTATTGGGGGGAAAAACACACCTGCTTCATTGCAGTCCCTTCTTACCAGAATTTAGTAGTAGTAGTAGTAGTAGTAGTAGTAGAGGCGGCCTTGGTGGTGTAGTTGTCATGTTGCAATAGCTGCATC
>NC_069003.1:12973723-12976715 GCF_001194135.2 Octopus bimaculoides
ATATATAAAATCAAAATAAGCAACACGGATTTTAAAGATGATTACAGTACGCACATTTCATGCTACTCCATTTATTTAAGTAATGCGAGCATTACATTAAATGCAATATGTAGAGCAATCTTCAGCTTCACGAAAATGTAGAAAATTACAGTAGAATAGACATATTATAGAAGCTAGATTATACCACTTATATAGAAAAGAGAATGAAATTACTAGATATGTAAGGAGATTATCCAATCATCCACCAAATGTATTAAATTCTATAGTTAAAAGTATTTCTGAGTGAATTACTAGATTATCCTCTAATATTGATATATTTAATTCTAATTCAAACTACTATACTGTGGCTTTGTCTAAAGCTGGATATGACCAGAAAATTTCTTTCCATAGTCTTGGTAGGCCATCTCTTCTTGATACAGATAATAGTAATAATAATAACAATAATAATAATAATAATAATAATAATAATAATAATAATAATAATAATAAATTCTTGTTTTATTGGCCACAAGGGCTAATATAAATCATAAAACATGTAAAGACAAATACAGGACGAAGGGCACAAAGGATTTTGCGAGAAAGAAAACGTTCGTGTAAACAATGAAAACAGCGAAAGATTATAACAAATAAAACTCCCAATAGGGGGAGGCGCTATAATAATAATAATAATAATAATAATAATAATAATAATAATAATAATAATAATAATAATAATAATGCAGAAGCAATGCAACAAATGCAAGAGCAGTATCGGTAATCAGATATGGAATTGGAATTGTAGAATGAACCAAAAACGACCCATAGAAACTTGACAGAAAAACTAAAAAGCTTTTGACAATATATGGGTCCCACCATCCGAAAGCTAATATCAACTGGCGGTAGTTGAAGAGAGACCAGGGTAGAAGAGGTTTAATTGTTGTGTAACAGTGTGTACAGATGGAAAGAAAAATCCTAGCAGAGTATTTATAGAACAGCAGAGATTAATTACTAAAGACAGTGAATATGGAAGAGGTGATTAAGTGTGGAGTAGGATAAAAGGACAAGAATGAAATTCAAAGAGAGCAAGTTAAACAGATTGAAGAGAAACCTTTGCGCGGTCAATTTTAGAAAGCTACTCAGGATGTTTGCGGAACAAAATCCTGGGGTTGTTTAAAAAAAAGAACAATTAAAAAAAAGAAACAGAAAGCCTAATCATAACGGTGCAAAATCAAGCGATGACAACAAACTCCTTGTGAAAATATATGGGGAAAAGGTGTGAGAAAAATGTAGTCTGTGGGATTTGGAATGAGACCGTGGTACTCACTGTTGAAGAATGTCCCAAGTTGGTACGAGTTGAATATGAGAAATGGAGGCATGATCAAGTTGTGAAAGTTTTATACCGGAAGTCAGAAATGGAGTTTTGAAGCTCTGGAGGCACATGGTATGATCATCGAGTTGAAAGAAAGCTGAAGTCGGAGAAATGCAAAATTGTGTTGGATTTTCCTATCCAAACGAATAAGAATCTAGAAAATAATAGACCAAATATAACAATAATAGACAAGGGAAAATGAAGCTGCTTACTATTTGATCTATCATGTCCGTTTGATTCTAGGATTGTAAAGAAAGTGGATAAAAAAAAAAGAAAATACAATCCCTTAAACTGTAATGGTTGTGCCTGTAATAATTGACGCATTGGGAACTGTGAGTAAAGATATAAAGAAATAGCTGAAGGAGATTGGAATAGAATGTCCTGTAGAGCTTCGATACTGTGCGTCAAGAAAGATTAGGAGGTGGAGTTTTAAGCACCTGAAAGGCAGTCGAAAGCTTGCGAATGCCTAAAATTACAGGTAGCAACCCGCTACCTACATAAATTCTACCAGGAATAAAAACGAATAAGAAAAGGCGGTGAACTGGCAGAATCATTAGCACACCGGGCGAAATGCTTAACGGTATTTCGCCTGTCTTTACGGTCTGAGTTCAAATTCCGCCGAGGTCGACTTTACCTTTCATCCTTTCGGGGTCAATAAATTAAGTACCATATTAAGCAGTGGGGTCGATGTAATCGACTTAATCCCTTTGTATGTCCTTGTTTGTCCCCTCTATGCTTAGCCCCTTGTGGGCAATAAAGAAATAAGAACGAATCTGAGACAAATCATCAATAGTAATAATAGTAGGTTTCAAATATTGCCACAAGGCAAATAGTTTCGGGGAAAGGGGTAAGTTGATTACTCAACTGGTACTCATTTTATCGAAACCTGAAAGGATGAATTTGAACCCAGAACGTAAACACGGATGAAATGTCGCCGCTAAGCATTTTGCCCAAAGTGCTAACTTTTCTGCTAGCTCGCTGCCATAATAATAATAATACTAATAATAATAATAATAAATGCTTTGATACCGTACGAAGCACTGGCTGTAATGGCTTCTGATCTTAACTGATTGCACATTGTTTTGTCTTGGTATAAAAAGATGAGCTACAGCAAATATTCTGCTTAATACCACAGATTTGCTTGTCAGTTGTTTGACCTTAACCAGTTGAACATGTCCCTTGGTGGCTGACGATATGTGCATCTCTGATCACGAGCAGTAGTGGGGGAGCCATGTGTTGAGAGGAATTCTTTGCGATTTGAATAATTCACCTTTGGAAACATGGGTGTTTTGCTCAACATCATTAAATAAACCTTATTCAGGGACCTTTTGAGCGGGGTGGGCTACTCGACCTGAAGAAAATTCTAACTGGGCCCCACCTGCAAGGTCATGCGCTGTTTATCTTGATATGAGATCACCATGTCGCGCACATATCGTTGTGATGCATGTGCCTAGTGTACCCTTATCAAACGGGTAGTCATGATGGGTATATTGGGCTTCGTATATTTTACCCCAGTGTCACTTTGATGGCATGCACTGCTCTCTCACTCAATAATAATAATAATAATAATAATAATAATAATAATAATAATAATAATAAGAAGAAGAAGAAGAAGAAGAAGAAGAAGAAGAAGAAGAAGAAGAA
>NC_069003.1:12976725-12977449 GCF_001194135.2 Octopus bimaculoides
CTCAATAATAATAATAATAATAATAATAATAATAATAATAATAATAATAAGAAGAAGAAGAAGAAGAAGAAGAAGAAGAAGAAGAAGAAGAAGAAGAAGAAGAAGAAGAAGAAGAAGAAGAAGAAGAAGAAGAAGAAAAAGAAGAAGAACGACGACGACGATGATGATGATGATGATTTCTTTATTAACCATAAGGGTTTACATTAAGAAAAACATGGACAGTACAGGACAAAACAAAGAATGCGTCATGTGTACGTGTGTGAGTGTGTGTAATGCAATTTTATATTCTCATGACGGCTACTTTACCAATAAGTTTCACACCAGAAATTGAGATAAGCCTAGCATTATTCAGGAAAGAAAAGGTGAAGGGAAGAAGTACGCCTTTGTCATTGGAACGATGTGTGTGCGCGTGTGTTGTATGTGTGTGTGTACATGTGTGTGTTTGTGTGTGTGTGTGTGCGTGCATGTGTGTATGCACGTATGTGCGTGTGCGTGCCTTTTTGTGTGTTTAGTATGTGTGAGTGGCTATGTGTGTGTGTGTGAGTATGTGTGTGTTTGGAAACCGTTTATTATAGCTATAGGTAATGTTATCAAACTGGTCGTTGTTTTCATAACTTGTGGGTCTCAAAACGGTACATGTGTGTGTGGGGGGGGGCGTGTGTAGGTGCGATCAATATCCTATCAATCAATTTAATTGCATTCTAATATCTTACCTATATATATA
>NC_069003.1:12978046-12978779 GCF_001194135.2 Octopus bimaculoides
TGTGTGTGTATGAGAGAGAGGTAGAATAGGGAGAGAGGGAATGAGAGAGAGTGTGCATGTGTGTGTGTGTGTGTGTGTGTGTGTGTGTGTGTGTGTACGCTTCTGTCTATCTACTTTTCTGTTCGTGGAAACTCGACTTCAAAGAACCATTGTAATTACAACTCTTTAGTCCAGTGGAATGGACAAATGCGAGGAAGTATGAAATGAAAAACAACAACAACAACGTTAACAATAACAACATTAACAACAATCACAACAACAACAACAACGACGACGACGATGACGACGACTATACAACTTGTGTGAATCTCTTTGTCGAAAGCAGTAAATTGGCAGACGTATTGTAGCTTTGGAATGAGTGATTTACAGCATTCGTTCCGGCTCTCTGCGCTCTGAGATCACATATGGCCAAGGTCATGACCTTTTTTTCTCCTTTGAACATCGATAAATAAAGTACCAGTCCCGTTCTGGGGTCGGTTCTTCTCTTTCTCTTTTGGCTTATCTGTGTAATCCCACGGTGTAGCCTTGTCACAATGTATTATGTTGATTCGGCTTTAGAATTGCATAAAGGGTACTCGTATCTGCGAAATACTCGGTCACTAACACATTAACTTCATGACTAAGGAATTTATGAAGTCGAACAATCGAATGCTGATCGTCGACACCGACGAAGAATCCATCATTTACTCTCTCTCTCTCTCTCTCTCTCTCTCTCTCTCTCTCTCTCTCTCTC
>NC_069003.1:12979825-12980870 GCF_001194135.2 Octopus bimaculoides
ATATATAAGCCTATATATATATAGTGCAGGTATTTGCACTATCGAACGACTCCCATGCTGATATTGAATGAACCTATGAGACCTGGATTATTTTAACCCTGCCGAATATTTATCGAGCTGAAAAATGCTTTGAGCGCGCAAAATGGTATCAATAGCGCTATCATCTATATCAGTGGTTCCCAACCTTTTCACTACCAGGGACCCCTTTTATTTAAATGAGTCTAACGGGGACCCCAGGATATTGAAAGGTCTGTCAGCTTAACATGCTGATGGACCCCCAGTACTACCTTTGCAGATCACAAGGGGTCCGCGGGCCACAGGTTGGGAACCACTGATCTATATCTACATTCAAACAGAATGAGTGAACCAAGACCCGTGTTTATCCTTAAATACCGTTGAATTAACTGAATATTGTATTACTTGTATGTCGCTACTGGAGTTTAGCTCCATCTTTAATGTCATAATTAATTTCCTCTAAGTTATTCCTGATAGCTAATTTTAATTCAGTTTGTGGAAGATTAAATAGCTTAAATTTTGAATTCGATGAAAAATTTTCTTTGTGATCCTTAAACGTTATGTGTGCTTCACATTTAACTTAATACAATGATTTTATTTAAATTTCACTCCTCTTTCTCGTTCTCTCCCCCTCTCTCTCTCTTTCTTTCTTTTTCTCTCTCCCTCCCTCTCTCTTTCTCTCTTTCTTTCTCTGTCTCTTTCTTTCTCTATCTCTTTCTTTCTCTTTCTCTCTCTCTGTATATTATTATTATTATTATTATTATTATTATTATTATTATTATTATTATTATTATTATTATTATTATTAAAGACAGCGAGTTGGCAGAATCGTTAACACAATGGACGAAACACTTAACGGTATTTCGCACTTCGCTACGGTCTGAGTTCAAATTCCACTGAGGTCGACTTTGCCTTTCATCCTTTCGGGGGTCAATAAATTAAGTGCCAGTTACGCACTGGGGTCGATGAAATCGACTGGTCCCCTCCCCCAAAATTTCAGGCCTGTGCCTTTAGTAGAAAGGATTCTTTT
>NC_069003.1:12982720-12984044 GCF_001194135.2 Octopus bimaculoides
TATATATATATATCTGTATATACATAAATATATATGCGTGTGTGTGTGTGTGTGTGTGTATATATATACATATATATATATGCATATGTATATATATATATATGTATGTATGCATGTATGTATGTATATATATGTTGTTGTTGTTAAGCGCTCAGAATTTGAAGATTCTCTTTCCTTCTCTCCTACATGTTGGGAGTAATCAGCTGAAATACTTGGGTAACTGTTTAGGGGCTTCCGAAGTGTATCAGCATTTTGGTTGGTCACAGGTGGCGTGGACCGAACCCAAAATGAAGCAGAGTCGAAACAGTGACCTGATTTTTGTTATTGGAGAGATGTACAAAAAGTGGGTTTCATAGATTTGCAAATATATAGATTTGCCAATACATACATACATACATACACAAACATACTCACACACATACACACATACAGACAGACAGACAGACATATATGATGTAGCTAGGACACTGTACAAGAACTGTCGAAAAGATAACCGAGAGGACAAAGAAATAAGAACCCACAGTGTGGTAGAAGCCACAGCCACTCATAATAAAAAGGAATACTGATGGAATGTCCCAGTGAAAACCTCAATAAAATGCAAGCACAAGAGACCTTATATAATGATTTGGGACAGAAAAGAGAAACTGTGTTCAATTGTGGAAATCAGTTGTCAAGCGGATGTTAGCATAAAACTGAAGATCAGTGAAAAAGAGCATGCCTACGCTAAACTGTTTAGAAATGTATCTGCAGTTACTCTAACTAGATTACAAGTTCAGGTTTATATCTGTAGTTATTGGGGCACTAGGATATATAACACACTGCCTAAATACCAATCTTGAGAAATTAGGCCTCTCAAAACCAGAAAGGAGAAAACTGATTCGAAGACTACAGATCCAAGCCATCACTAGACCTGTAAAAATCAGAAGTTTATCATTTAAGTAGATATGAACGTGTCTAGACATGCAACTATATGCACGAGAATGTGAGCTTTTTGTACTAGTAGCCTGTTGTGGAGGCGCAACGGCCCAGTGGTTAGGGCAGCGGACTCGTGGTCATAGGATCGCGGTTTCGATTCTCAGACCGGGCGTTGTGAGTGTTTATTGAGCGAAAACACCTAAAGCTCCACGAGGCTCCGGCAGGGGATGGTGGCGAACCTTGCTGTACTCTTTCACCACAACTTTCTCTCACGCTTTCTTCCTGTTTCTGTTGTGCCTGTAATTCAAAGGGTCAGCCTTGTCACACTGTGTCACGCTGAATATCCTCGAGAACTACGTAAAGGGTACACGTGTCTGTGGAGTGCTCAGCCACTTGCACGTTAATTTCA
>NC_069003.1:12984054-12985774 GCF_001194135.2 Octopus bimaculoides
CAGACCGGGCGTTGTGAGTGTTTATTGAGCGAAAACACCTAAAGCTCCACGAGGCTCCGGCAGGGGATGGTGGCGAACCTTGCTGTACTCTTTCACCACAACTTTCTCTCACGCTTTCTTCCTGTTTCTGTTGTGCCTGTAATTCAAAGGGTCAGCCTTGTCACACTGTGTCACGCTGAATATCCTCGAGAACTACGTAAAGGGTACACGTGTCTGTGGAGTGCTCAGCCACTTGCACGTTAATTTCACGAGCAGGCTGTTCCGTTGATCGGATCAACTGGAACCCTCGACGTCATAAGCGACGGAGTGCCAACTACAACAACAACAGCCTGGTGCACGAACCACTTCCTATCCCTGAGGAACGATATAGTTGCAAAGACTATTTACAATGCTATCCGTAGGAAGGACTAACCTGAAGTATATATCAAAGGCATGTCAGAATCAGCAGGTATTCACACATTTAAAAACAAGGAATACTGGTGGAACACCCCAATAACAACATCAGTTCGGTGCAAACATAACAGACCTGATATTGTTCTGTGGGACAAGGAACAAAAGTCATGCATTGTTGTAGAGGTCAGCTGCCCAGCGGATGTGAATGTACAATCAAAAGTCCACGAAAAAGAGAACATTTATGGAGAATTAATGAAGTTACAGTTCTTGTATCTTGATTATGAATTCTTATTTATACCTATCATCAAAATTGCATTAGGTTATGTAGCAACAAATTTGCACAAAAACCTAAAAGAAACTGAGGCGGATTCTCCAAATCTAATCAATTAATGGCACCGTGAAGACATTACCAAAAATTCTCTATGTGAGATTCTTATGTGAATAGATGCACACACTTAGGTGTATGCATCGACAGTTCGACCAAAACATCAACTCAACCACACATTTACAAACACCTGGAGCTCTCTCAACTCAAAAATCTTGTTACTTTCTTAGCAACCGGCTTGAACTCTCTGAAGAACTTAAACTCAAAGAAAAATCATATATATATATATATATATATATATATAGATAGATAGATAGATAGATAGATAGGTAGATAGAGAGAGAGAGAGAGAGAGAGAGAGAGAGAGAGAGAGAGACAGACAGACAGACAGACAGACAGTTTCCAGGCACCGACGAGAACAGTTTCCAGAGGTGAATTATCCAAACCCCAAAGAATTCCTCTCAACATATGGCTATGATGCTCCCCCACTACTTCTGCTCGTGATCAGGGATGTACATATCACCAGCCACTAAGGGACATGCTCAACTGGTTAAGGTCAAACAACTGACAAGCAAATCTGTGGTATTGAGCAGAATATTTGCTGTAGCCCATCTTTTTATATCAAGACAAAACAATGTACATGATAACACTTCCAATCAGTTAAATTCAGAAGCCTGGCACGACATCTGGCACTACAGAATATTTGCTGTAGCCCATCTTTTATAACAAGATTATTATTATTATTATTATTATTATTATTATTATTATTATCATTATTATCATTATTATTATTATTATTATTATTATTATTATTATTATTTAAAACAATTTGATTCGATCCTGTGCGACTTCAAGTTTCCTAGGTTTCGGTAAGAAACCTACGAAATTTGAAGTCGCATGGAGCCGAATTAAACTGTTTTAAATAATGTTTGTAGCTCCTACTAAATGTGCTGAGTTCCTCTCTTTTCATTGTCCACTCGTCTCTCTCTCTCTCTCTCTCTC
>NC_069003.1:12986971-12988981 GCF_001194135.2 Octopus bimaculoides
TGTGTGTGTGTGTGTGTGTGTGTGTGTGTATTAACTTTTAGAAGTTTCAGCTTGGTCACCTTCATCAGACTGAGCTGTAGAGCAAGTTGGAAATTTGAATTCACCGTCAATATTTTCCTTGTACTCTACTAAAAACATGTACTCTACTAAAAAGTATTGCGTAATCTTTAAGTTGAGTAGTAAATTGGTTTTATATATAACTTGATATAAAAACAGACATTAATATATTTGTCTATGAATGAGTGTGTGTGTGTGTGTGTGTGTGTGTGTATAACTGTATGTGTGTGTGTATGTACCAGTGCAGGAGATACTCGGCGCAACGATTTCGGAAGACTAAGCTTCCATTAAATTACATAATTGTATCTTCTGTTGGGAATGAGTACTCACTTCTCTTCTTCCTCTTGTTTACACTTACACATTTACATACACAAACACACATATACACATGCATATATACGTGTGTTTGTGCATGTATGTATATATGTATATGTATGATTATGTATGAATAAACGTGTACATATATGTGTGTGTGTGTGTTTGTGTGTGTGTGTGTGTGTGTGTGTGTGTGTGTGTGTGTGTGTAATGAAACCCTGCCACCCCCACCTTTCCCATCCGTCTTACTAACTATACTAATACACTAATGCCGTCTAGAATTTCATTTCCTTTGAGTATTTCTCTTGAAATTGGTCACATTCCAACCAACAACAACAAACACTCAATGATGACGACGACGATGATGATGATGATGATTATTATTATTGTTATTATTATTATTATCATTATTATTATTATTATTATTATTATTATTATTATTACCATTTTCGACCCAGTCTTTATCAATTAAAACTAACTCCTCACGATTTTTATCTCGTTGATAGTGTTTTGCTTTGTGTTGTGTGTGTTGCTGTTGTTGTTGTTGTTGTTGTTGTTGTTGTTGTTGTTGTTGTTGTTGTTGTTTTTTGTTGTTGTTGTTAAATTTACATTAAGCAAATCCGACATTTTTCTTCTTTCCTTTTATATTTTTACATTCCTCTCATAGAGACCAACGCACTAGACTCTGGGAATGCTTTACCGTGGTCTGTGTACTTGTTAGTTATAGCAGCCTAATCTCCACCAGATAACACGCAGCGAAGGACACATTGCATCATGTCTTCCTAAGATAAACACTTTCTGGCTCAAAACTGACTTAGGGGTCTAAAACTAGTAAAACACACTGACACACTACTCCAGTACATACCCTTCTCCAACCAATACTCCGCCCTTAAGCTGTTTGTTTTTTTAAACATACTCAAACACCATAGCAAACAAAGAATTGTAAACTCCATTTTGTCTTCTCGTAAATAAAGAGAGAAGGGGACGCAATATTATCCCTAATATCCCCAAATATTAGGGATAGCAGGAACTGGTATGAGACAGTTTTAAAATCCTTGCACTAGACCTGCATGTCCGTTATGACAGTGGTCCCCAATATTTTTTTCACACCACGGACCGGTTACATGCACGTTAATTTTTCCACAGACCGGTAGGGATCACATGCATAACAAAACACAACTAAGAGCATGATATATATTTTAATTATTACAGATATAATACATTTGTAATATACTAGCAGAATCCGTGGAAATTCAGCAGTATAAATCAACACATTTTATTTTAGTAGATTAAACACGAACAATGAGTTTGATATCCTGCAATTTCACTAAGACAGCGAGCTGGCAGAATCGTTAGCACGCCGGTCAAAATGCTTAGCGGCATTTCGTCCCTCTTTACATTTTGAGTTCGAATTCCGCCGAGATTGACTTTGCCTTTTATCTCTTCAGGGTCGATAAAATAACTACCAGTTGAGCACTCCTTGTAATATGTTTGATAGATATGATGTACTTTATATTGGGTCACCCCATAAATAATGCGATGTTTTTATACTTCTTTCATTTTTCAAAATTAAACAAAGTTCTTTTTTAATCTAAAATTTATTCTCCTTCATTTTCTACAATACTCTTCCATCTATTT
>NC_069003.1:12990735-12992359 GCF_001194135.2 Octopus bimaculoides
ATTCATCAAACTTTTTACAAGGAAAATGCTGAGAATGCCTTCGCTGGAAAGTGTATTGAAAGAGAGCTGGCTGAGACTTCGAAGTTACTGTCAACCAACTGATGCAACCAACGAAAGGGTGCTTCCTCGTGGTCGCCCGTTTCGCTAGAAACAGTAGCGAAGTCTCCCTCATATCACAGTTTGTTGTGTTGGGAAGGAAGAGTATATATTAGATAAGGTTGCGATGTTAGAAATAACAAACAGACGGTGTGGTCATGACAGGAAGTTGTTTGCTCATAGGCTTGCTCAGTCGGGAGCGAAACTACAACAGCAGCAGTAGCAACAACAACAACAACAACAACAACAACAACAACAACAACAATCAGTCAGTGCACTACATGAATTCGTTCCCTAACCACTGCTTCGCCCCAGCTAACATGTTTTTCATAATCAGCAATAGCGGTAAACAACGGCAACAATAATGACGACGACAACAACAACAGCAACAACAATAACTACTACTACTACTACTACTACTACTACTACTACTACTTTTACTACTACTACGACAACGGCGGTTGTGGCGACGGCGACAACAGCAGCAGCAACAACAACAACGGTTGACTTTACTTAACATACTTAGTTTTAATCTTAACAGAACGTAAACCGTCTAACCTAAATATCAAGAGAAATTCTTTTACGGGTGAAGGGCATGGTAGGATTAAAAATAAATGTAGAAGGATTTAATTTCAGATTCGGATTGTTTGCGAGCGTGAGGGGCTTGAGGGCTTTTCGTATTGCTTGCCTGTGTACTTGCTTGATTGCTTACTTGCTCCTTGCTTATTTACTCGCTTGTGTTTCTTTGGTTATCTGGATAGTTGGTTGATTGGTTGGTTGGCTGGTTGGTTGGTTCTCTACGGTATACTCAACCACTTACGCCATAGAATATAGATTGACTATAGCCTATAAAGTCGAAGAACTAACTTTTTCTCACAGTTTTACGATAATCTACTTGAGGTCTACGTTTAGGGCACACTTGCGTTTGGCTCAGGACTCGGCAACTTCTTGTTCTAAAAGCCTATGGTTCCAACATCTACAAGTGTACGGAAAAAAAAACCTCCCAGGTTCGCGATTCTTGGCCGTGTAAAATAAGGGAGGTTTTTCCGCTGCAACTTGTATGTTATATTTTACATATAAAAAAAGAACTCCTCGTATTCCCCTCCCCCATTTCCATCTTTAACATTGCTTATGTAACTAAAACTTAAATTCAACAAATCGCGACTAAATATGCGTGTGTAGATGTGTGTGTAGATGTGTGTGTGTGTGTGTGCGTATAATGAATACACATATGTATATGAATGTCTGCTTTTATGTAGAGTTATATGCAAAAACAATTTGCATTAAACTAAAGGATTACTCACTACTTATACATGTTTATTAAACTTTTTACAAGGGAAAAATTGCCAGTGACTTAGAAATTTTGGCTACAAGCCTTCCTCAGACAGTCTAACGAAGGCCAGCAAGCCGAAACTTCGAACCTTTTCATTGTTAAAAATTTAATCAGGATAGATAGATAGATAGATAGATAGATAGATAGATAGATAGATAGATAGATAGATAGATAGTGTGAGAGAGAGAGCGAGAG
>NC_069003.1:12992369-12993804 GCF_001194135.2 Octopus bimaculoides
GGGGGGGGGGGGAGAGGTATACCATGTTAGCTGCCACGTTCGTACCTGATATTAAACAAAATTTTGAATATGAAAACATTTAAAATTTCGGCCGAGAAAGCAGCGGCGCTAAGCAGTTGTGGTTATGAATGATATCATTATTGTATATTATTTGCTGCTAATATTAATGGCTACTGGGAATTTATCGACCGGAACGGCACTCTAGCAGACACTTGCAGACTTTTCACTGCTCACTGACATTTCAAATTTCTTTAGAATCGATGCAATCCAATTAAATTTGATGGCGTCCGCATTTTGAAGTTTTGATTTTCAAAATGGCCGAACAACGCCTTTGGCAGACGACAGCAGTAACAACAACAACAACGTCTTAATGGGCTCCTCCATCTTAGCTCCTCCTGACAGACATTGAAAACCGTCTTTATTTCTTCTCCTATCTCATTGCCGTTGTTTGAGGTTTTAGGGAGCAATTGTTTAGCTCCTTACTGAAGTAGGCTGCCAGTCAAATCTAGTTTGCTTCTTCGGTTTAGATGTTGCTCTTGTTGTTGTTGCTACTCCTACTGTTACAGGCGATCTTTTTGTTGCTGTTATTATTATTATTATTATTATTATTATTATTATTATTATTATTATTATTATTATTATTATTATTATTATTAAGGCGGCGAGTTGGCAGAAACGTTAGCACGCCGGACGAAATGCTTGGTGGCATTTCGTCCGTCTTTATGTTCTGAATTCAAATTCCGCCGAGGTCGACTTTGCCTTTCACCGTTACGACGGTCGATAAAATAAGTACCAGTTACGCACTGGCGTCGATGTAATCGACTTAATTCCTTCCCCAAAATTTGAGGCCTTGTGCTTCCAGTAGAAAGGATTATTATTATTATTATTTCATTGTCTTTGCACAGCTTTTGACGCTGGAGATGTATTACAGTGTCAGCTGTTCACTCCCAGTGAACTAAGGCAACACCTCTTATTTTTCGAGCACCATCCGGAGTATTCGTGCGGTTCCAAGCACTGCTATTTTCTGCAAGTGCTCCACCCTTATTGCAGCCCCTATTTATTCCATCTACTTCTCAAGATTTTTACTCACTGTTCTCAGAGCTTCAACAGTTATTGGTACTACTATCTCACCTTTCTCAGCGACTACAACTGCTTACCCTCCCAAGCTAACCTGTTATATCTATCGGCTTTTCTTTCTTCCGTATCGCATACCTTGTTGTCAGCTGGGGTACAAATATACGTATACCCGTCTGACAAGGCTACAGCAGACACATGCATCACAACCATATGTGTGCGACATGGTGGTCTCAAATCAACATAAACAGCGCATGACCTTGCAGGTGGGGTCCAGTTAGAATTTTCTTCAAGTCGAGTAGCCCATCCAGCTCAAAAGGTCCCTGTGTGTGTGTGTGTGTGTGTGTGTGTGTGTGTGTGT
>NC_069003.1:12996710-13000746 GCF_001194135.2 Octopus bimaculoides
CAAACACACACATGCATTCAGTTACGCATGTGTGTGTGTGTGTGTTTGTGTCTGTGTGTGTGTGTGTGTGTGTGTACTATTACAAATACATGCATACATATAAACATAGACATCCATGTACATACACAAATTCGCCTGAGATGAAGTGTGAATTCTTACTATAGAAAACACTGCTCTCAATCATACATACATATATGTATGTATATTTATGTGTGTGTATACACACACACACACACACACACACACACACATACACACATACTCACTCTCTTCCTCTCTCTCTCTCTCTCTTTCACACCTATTCGTATCGATTACATATTGTCTGGTACTTATGTTTAAAGGGACGTAATCGGAAACAAATACCGCCAGTTATTTTGGTCCGACGCAGCGACTCTTCTTATAACACCCGCCGCTACACACGCACACAAACATGGATGTGTGTGTGTGTGTGTGTGTGTGTGTGTGTGTGTGTGTGTGTGTGTGTGTGTGTGTGCGTGCGTGCGTGTGCGTGTGCGCGTGCTGTCTTGCTGACTGGTTTAATAAGTTTGCTTTACAATTACGAAGTCTCGGGTTCGATCCCATTGCGTAACATCTTGGCAAATGTCATTTCTATCACCTTTGTTTGCCTCGTATCTTGAGAGTGATATTGTACAGAAGGAAACTGTAAAGAAGCCCGTCGGGTGGATTGTACCCGTAATTCAAAATCTGGAACATTGTTGCACACATTGTGTCACACTGATGGGCCCGAGCGGCGGAGACACAAGTTAGTAACAAACCCACAATTCAGTCTTTGGTGGACCAAATTGGAGCATGCTATTCGAGCTTGAGCAGATATGCGAGGCATTTCAACAACACTTCGATCAACTCTTCGGAATGGATAGTAGACCAGAACGCAGAGTGAATTCCAGAACTTGCCTCGACGGCCTACCGCCACTCTCGGCAAGAGAACTGGAGTGTTGCGAAAAGCCGAAATGCAGGAAGTTATGATCATTTGCAGGATAAGTGTGCAAATCACCTGATTTACAAGTAAAAATTAAAGCCCCACGAGCTTTACTTTTACAAGCCAGACTTGATCACATTGATAATTTTCTACCCAAACTCTGCTAAATGCAGGTTTCATAATTTTGGTCAAGGATTCGGCAAAGAGGTTAGCGTTTATCGTCGATGGTGATTAGCAAACATGCACCTATCCAAACAGATCGATCCACGACTACCTCCACCTCGTGCGAACACACCATAGAGAGTGTGAATAGTGAACATGGCACGGGGTAGTGCTCTGATCAATTTAGATCGATCAAAAGCCTTCGATTAAGTCGTCCATCAGTACTTGGCAGCTGTTCTCATGGCGTCCAGTTTCGGTGCCTTCTTCTGTGATTGGATTGCTGCAGTGTACAGAGACGTCTGCTCGGTACTCCAGATGAATGGTCTTCTATCGGAACCAACCAGTATGATGTGTTCGGTCTGTCAAGGTTTTTCCCTCTCATCTTTTCTGTATGTACTGCGGAAACTTGAAACATTGAGTGGTATTCCGCGCGAACAGGGACGTGGGAGAACAGTGTCGGCATATGCAGATGACGTCACCGACTTCACCCCTGTTACATATTACCCTACTTTGCCCCAGTTCACGTCTTATGGCCTGGAGTACCTACTCTCCCGCTTTCTGTGGATGGGACGCGTTCCACTGATCAGCCGCTTCGTTTATTGTCAACATCCGCTGAGTGGCGCATGATGCGTCGACATGCGCTGAGGCTGGAATATGTCCACAGCTTTCTGTAAGGTGAACTGGTGTTGTCACTATTTATCAGACTTCCTTTTCCATACCTCGTCTCTTTGATTGAGCTACAGTCTCAGATAAGCGTTGACCGAGCTAGGGCGCCTGTCATCTTGAGTGCCGTTATAGCCTTGCCTTTAGCTAATCGAACAATGCTGTCGGTAGAAGCTCTACATCGGCGTTTTATAGAAGATTAGTGGTGGGACCCCTAGCTGTTGTCACAGCATCCTTATACAAAAGGAACACAGATGTAAAATCTAGGATTTCACGTGACCACTTATGTACTAAACACTGTATTTGTGTGTGATACGTTGGGTCATGTGTAGTGTAAATATAAATATGCTGTTGTGTATGTGAGTGTGTCCGTGTGTGTATGTGTATGTCTTTTTATCTTTTAGCTTTACTTTTATCTTTTACATGCTTCAGTCATTGAACTACGGCCATGCTGGAGCACTGCCTTGCAGACTTTTAGTCGAACGAATCGATCCCAGGCCTTTTTTAAAAGTATTCTATCAGTCTCTTTTACCCAACTGCTAAGTTTCGGGAACTTAAACACACAAACAACGGTTGTCAAACTGTATTGCGGACAAACACAGACACAAACACCACACACACACACACACACACACACACACACACACACACACACACACACACACACACACACACACACACACACACACACACACACACACACATATATATATATGTATGCATAGGCGCAGGCGTGGCTGTGTGGTAAGAAGTTTACTTTCCATCCACATGGTGCCGGGTTCAGTCCCGCTGTGTGGCACTTGGATAAATCTCTTCTACTATAGATTCGGGACGACCAAAACCTTGTGAGTGGATTTGGTAGACGGAAACTGAAAGAAGCCCGTCGTACATATGTGTATAATTATACATACATAATACATACATACATACATACATACATACATGCACACACACATATATACATACATACACACTATTTAATGAACAGAATATACGTTTTTATATGCTACTATTAGTTTTATGCGGTGAAAGCTTTACAGATAGTATTTTTAACATGTCTGGTGCCTCAGCGCAATCGTCAGGTACTGCTCACATGGCATAACAAGCTAAAAATAGGATAATAGGATGAGAGAAAAGGCGAGAAAGGAGGAGAAAGTAGATGGAACGTTGGAAAACCGAAAACGAAAAAGGAAATAGAAAGAAGCAAAAGGTGGGGAATTGGAGTTATTTCCCTTTTGACTGTGAAATATAAAGCTGGAAAGATAGCGGCCTAGAGTCTGCGGTACAGTTACTCAATTTGGAGAGAGTAGTACTTTCCAATTCAACAGTAACTTAGGTACATGCTTGCAGCCGCTGAAAATTTCGGATCTAGAGTTCAATAGTTCTTAAATCCAAAAAGGATCTGAGTTTTTTTCATCTACGCATAGCTTACATGTTTTTGATCCTTTAACATATAGTGGGGATTTTTCGACTATTTTCAACTTTATCGTATGTGGTGTGGCGTTCGACTTCAAACCCCATACCTGGCTAACCAACTTAGTAGCTTTATTTTTGTCCCTGTGACGGAAGGAAGATATGTGATTAGCATAGCGATTTTTGAAGTTATCTTCACATAGTCCGATCTAGCTCTTCTTATCGGTTGTGTTATCATCTAGTGCTGCTGTAACTTCTGCCTCATATATGACGAATTTAATCATACATCCCTGGTCGATTAGACAGGTTTCTGAGTCTCGACAGCAACAACTAGAATCGGGCTTTTGGTGTTGTTCTTGTGTAATGATGTTTTTCATATTGCGGCAACAGCTCTATGGTAATTTCACTGAGGACTTGTTAAATATTTGCCTGTAACCGTGATTTTCGAGAAAATGTTTATGTTGGAAACACAGGAATCTTTTACCTATGTTAGTCTTTACATTAAGGGTAAGTGGGGAGACCAAATTATTAGTCACCACCACCCTATTTTACTTCTTTCTGTTTTCTTTTTCGCTTTCCAATTTTTCAACCTTCCACCTTTTATATCTACTTCTTTCTCACCTTTTCTCGCTTTTTCTCTCATCCTACCGTCCTATATTTAGCTTGCTACGCCATGTGGGCAGTGCCTGAAGATTGTGCTGACACACCAGACGTGTTAAAAGATATTGTCTGGCATGCTTTCATCGCATGAAATTAATAGTAGCAAATAAAAACATATATTGTGGTTATTAAATAAAATTACCTCTCAACAGATAGAGTTCTTTTTTGTTGGTCTTACCATCATAGAGCAGTACACTA
>NC_069003.1:13000893-13002244 GCF_001194135.2 Octopus bimaculoides
TATATATATATGCATATATATGTGTGTGTAGACTATGTATGAGTGCATACGAAATTTATGAATATGTTTGTATATGTATGTGTGTGTTAATGTAGTGGTAATATGTTACACTTGCGTATATCATTCCATCAGACTATGAGGAGTTTATGGATGTCTGTCTACACGTGTGCGCGTGTGTGGTGTGTATGTATATTAAACAGTTTGTGTGTGCGTGTGCTTCTCTGTGCTTGTGTACGTTTGTGCGTGTTTGTGCATGTCTCTCTGTGTGTGTATGAATGAAGTATGTGAGGTATGAGTCTACAAGTGGTGTGTGTGTGTGTAAGAGAGAGAGAGAGTGCGTCTTCTTCTGTGTTTGCGTGTATGTGTGTGTTTGTGTATGTGTGTGTGTGTTTGTGTGTATGTGTGTGTGTGTGTATGAATGAGATATGCGAAGTATGAGTCTACAAGTGGTGTGTGTGTATGAATGAGATATGCGAGGTATGAGTCTACAAGTGGTGTGTGTGTATGTGTGCTTGTTTGTATGTGTGTGTGTGCGTGGTGTTCACTGAAGCGTGACAAATGGTTTGTTAACACCTACCTGTGTTTATTGTTTAAAAGCAGGTGTAATTACATTACAAGTACCGAAACGGTTGATGTTGATGGGGTGGGGAAAGCGATTGTAACTAGAAGAGCAAAACTGCTGTTCAGTCTTTAGTTTTCCCTCCCACTACCATCAAACTCTGTATGTTCTGAGTTCAAATCCACCGCCGGTCGGTTTGGCCTTTCGACTTATTTGCGGTTGGGTAAAATGAATGCCTGTTCCCAGTGTTACGTCAAGGCACACGGGTGCTCCACGATCTGCCAATGGTTAATAGACTTCAATCTTTTACTTGTTTCAATCATTAGACTCCGGTCATGCTACGGCGCCACCTTAAAGTATTAAAGAAGGAATCAACCCCATAACTTTTTAAAGCTAGGTATCGATCTGATTTGCCTAAGCGGTAAGTTCTGAGGACATAAACACACCAACACCGGTTAACAAGTAGTGGTAGGAGACACTCAACACACACACACACACACACACACATACATACATACATACATATATATATATATATATATATATATACACACACACACACATATATATATATATATATATATATATGAACATTATCGAATACACATACTCAAACGATTGGCTTGTTCACTGATAGGCTGCAACATAGCTCGGTGGAGACGACTCCATCAAAGCGCCTGAAAGTCTTGTTCAAACACCTGAAAGTCTTAGACAAGTGAGACAACGCCCCTCCTCCTCCAATTCATCTCCACCGCAACATTTTGCAGCCTTCTGGTGAACAGGCAATTCAGG
>NC_069003.1:13003894-13005277 GCF_001194135.2 Octopus bimaculoides
TATCAATGAAGAATTTTGCCAAGGAGGTGAAGTTTGTCCTCAAGATCTTTTTCCATTTCACTTTAGAGAGTGAAAGAGAGAGAGAGAGGCAGAGACAGAGAAACAGAGATAGAGAACGTGTAGACGTTACTGGAAAAATATATTAAGTCTCTGTGTGTATGCCGTTAATGTAATCCTGTGTAATTTTGGGCTTTGTATAGTTATTTTGGGGCTTTGTTCCGTTGTATTAAATATACTCGTCCACCTGCGATGGAGAATGAATCAGACAGAAGGCAACGGTTAGCCAGAGAGAGACAAAGGCGAAGAACAGCCATTCTCACTCAGGAAGGAGATTAACCAATACATTAAGGTTATTAAATCAATCCCAAGAAGTGAAACAAGAGGAATTGGGGAGGATAGCGATATTAACCCTGATATAAATGATAATAATAATAATAACAATCATAGTAATAATAATCGGAATATGATTACTACTGACCCCAGAAGATTGAAGTTTGAAGGCCCTAATGCGAGAGTTAGAAATGTAAGAGTGTACTTCGGGACAAATCTGTAAACGATTATCTAATCATTATAGTACCTTTAGAGATAGAAGTAAAATAGCAAGTACTAGTCTTAGTAAATTCATTTGGGAATTGAAAGAACAAAAAAAGCAATATTCGCTAGAATGGTCAATCATTGGGAGGTCTTTCCTATATGACAAAGGTAGGAGATATTGCTCGTTATGTAATTTAGAACTATATTTTATATTATTCTCTAAGGGTAAGTTGATAAATAAACTAACAAATAATGCTCTCAGATGTACCCATTATCCAAAACACGTTTCTCTGATTTAAATGAGTTATAAATTGCAGCATGACCGGGTATTATAGTATATTATAGTATAATATTAGGCCTTAAGGCAGGCCATATCAATGAATAATTTACCAATAGCAGTTGTGATTATTTGCTAAAGTTTCTAGAGATAATATAATATAGATTTCCATTGTAATATGTGATTGTTTATAATTAATTAATAATATTATGAGGAGTTTTCTCCCTTTGACGGACCTTAGAGACGATGTTTTTGGTGCTTACTTTTTGTTCGTTACCTTTTACCCTAACCCTAACCCTGAAGATGTGTAAGGTAAATTATATATTTGACTTGAATTTGACAGTTAAATATAGCCTTATACAGAAATGTTGACATAGGAATAAATTTCAATAATAATGGATATCAGCGTCAAAACTCTCTTTTAAATTTTAAATTTGATATATAACCAAGGAGATCGATCCTTAAGGAGTCTACTTTAGACCTTTGGGGAGAAATCTCTTGCTATATTGGTAGCGATTACATGCTTTTCTCATCAACACATTGTGGAGATATCATCATATGAACAAATATAT
>NC_069003.1:13006691-13007342 GCF_001194135.2 Octopus bimaculoides
CCCGCCACTTAGCGGTTCGGCAAGAGAGACCGATAGAATAAGTACTAGGCTTACAAAGAATAAGTCCTGGGGTCGATTTGCTCGACTAAATGCGGTGCTCCAGTCTACGAGATTGAAACAAATAAAAGATAAAAGATTTTTTTAATAGTGTAAAACCTATTTGCTGATATGCCACAGTGATGTATAGGTAAGATAAATTCAGTGACGAATTTAATAGCTGCAGCAGTTTTGTAAACATTATTGACCGCAAGTTGTCTCATCTGTCTTTGACTTTCAAGTGTTTTAACACCCAACATTATGAGGGTGTCATCCTCACAGCGCTACACCACAGTGAACAGGCGAACAAACAAAACTCATACATTGAATATATGTGGTGGATAATGTTTACAACGCTAGCGCTGCTTTTAATTCGTATTTGAATATATATATATATATATATATATATATAAGAATATTACTGTTAATAATTTACAATAATGTCAGTGGCTAGCATGCATAAAAGAACCATAAAGGCAAAATTATCAGTTAATAATGAAGGGTACTACTTGTAGCATCAGCATGCTAAAGATAGCAGTCAAAACGATTCAAAACCACAGTTTTCATTTGTACACAAGGGCGAAATCGAGGAAAAGGAAGTAAAATTTTAAGACC
>NC_069003.1:13007895-13012119 GCF_001194135.2 Octopus bimaculoides
ATATATATATATATATATATATACAGAGCGCTGTGATTAAACTGTCGTCTAACTTATGCAAAAATGAAAATAACACTGACATCTAATTTTAACAGATATATTTGCCAAAATTACATTAAAAATCTTGAAATACTAAAGAGTAAATTTATTCAATGAAATCGCCATTGGCCTCAACCACGGCCTCCAGATGACTTTGGAATCTCCTGCAACTCTTCTGGACGGTCGCCTTGTATAAGTTGGTGAATGCTGCCATAATCTCTGCCTTCAGTTCATCTTCGGTGTTACAAGGAATTTTGGTGGTCTCTCGTTCAACTGCTCCCCACACATAATAATCAAGAGGGTTGCACTCTGGGGAATTAGGTTGCCAGATATTAGGGGTGATGTGGCCACAGAAATTGTCTGACAGGCATGACTGGATCCTCCTGCTTGTGTAGCATGGTGCAGAGTCCTGTTGCTAGGCATAGGGTCTTCCAGCAGCCGCCCTCTTGATCCAGGGTAACACTATCTCCTCCAGGCACTTGATGTAGGCTTCTGTATTGAGTGTGAGAAGATGAATGGAGGTATAACGTCGTCATCACTAGTGATCACTCCAAACACCATGATGTTGACTGGATGTTTGAATTTTTTACTTGCCCAAGGACTCAACCCCGAACCATGTGGCCTTTTACGCGCATGGACCCTTGCACCTACGAGCCTGTATATGAAATACGCAAATGCGTGCATTGTATGGCAGTGCGCGCATCTGTTCACACATATGTCCGCGTATGCCCACGCGTATACTGTATCTCTAAGTATTCACACGTATGCGTATGTGCACGTTCATGTATGTATGCTTACATTTTTGCATACTCGCGCATTAGCTTATATGTATGCATGCACATGTATTATGTGGTAATACATGTAAATATCCATGCGTATATGCACGCAAATGTGTGTATATGCACGTATGTACGTATGGTTGTCTACGTGTATATATATATATATATATATATATATATCTTTTATCTTTTATCTTTTATTTTTATCCTTTGTCTTTTACTTGTTTTAGTCATTAGACTGCGGCCATACTGGAGCACCACCTTGAAGAATCTTTAGTCGAATGAATCGACCCCAGAGCTTATTCTTTAAAGCCTGGTACTTATTCTATTGTCCTCTTTTGCCGAGTTGCTAAGTTACAGGGACATAAATACACCGGCAGCAGTTGTCAAGCGGTGCTGACAACCGCTGCTGGTGTAACTGCTGACAGAGACACAAATACACATACACACACATATATATACATCATCGCACACACATACACAAAGTATATGTTTTGTCCGTTTGTGGACAAGCTTCAATTGCAGGTGTAAGAAAATATATTCTCATGAATGCGCCTGGTGTTAAAACACCTGGAAGTTATAGACAAGCGAGATAACTCGCAACAGGTCCCGTTACAAGAGCGGTAGACATTAATGTTTTGTCATCTTTGTGACTTGTCAATACCACGTACCCGAAACGAGGCCAGATCAAACTAAAATCTCCTTCTATGACTATATGCAAACTTGTGTGAGAACCATGTGCTTGTATGTCCCGACATTTCATACTACGGAAAAAATTCAAATATGAATGGGAAGCAGCCCGAAGGATATAAACAATATCGAACACACGTACACAATGTATGTATCTTATCAGTTCGTGAACCAGGCGAATTCTAAGAATAACATTCTCTTACGCCTACAATCGCAACATGGCCACGAACTGACAAAACTCATACCTTGTGTACGTATGTTCAATATTGTTTATATCCCTCGGGCTGCTTCTCATTCATATTTAAATATTGGGTTGTCCGGAAAGTTCGTGCCGATTTTTAAAGGAAAGAAAAAGGTCAATAAATACTTGCCATTACATTTTTAATCAACCAAATATGAATCATGTTGTTGCACAATGCGTCTCCATCTTTCCTTTAACTTGAAAATACCCTCTTCCCAGAATTGAGGTGGTTTCATGGCAAATAAGTCGAAAGGTAAGCTACTATAAATCGGCACGAACTTTCCGGACAACCCAATATATATACATAAGCTATGTGGAAGGACCGAACTAGAATCCACTTCTTAAACGGCAATTCCATGCCTTTTGGCCTTTGTTTTCTTTTCTTTCACACACACCCTCATCATTAAAGATGTTATGTTCATTAATTAAAATTTCTACATACATTAAGTACTTTAGCACCCAATTTTCTAATTACTTTATATTTGTAATTAGTCAAATATAGTTAATGCTACACGGCTAGAATTACTGCTAACAGCAATTTGTTTATGTCTTAAGGCTGTTTATATGTTGAGGTTGGTTCAACTTTACGGTGTGTTAAATGTAACTTGGATTAAATTAATGTTCACGGCTTTTTTTGTTTGTTTATTCTTTTTTCTTTTTTCACGGTTCTAAGCAATTTTTCGGAGAATTTCGTCAACGCCCGTGTTTCAAGTTTGAATATTGCCGAAATTTCGCCTGTAGGCGAGAGGTTACTGGCCCCTGTCTGGCTTGTCTTAACCCTTTTGTTACCATATCTCTGTTGAAATATACTCTCTTTGTTTCTATTAATTTTCAAAATAATGAATAACTTAGTGAAATAACTTTGTCATCATTAAGTTGATGTTTGGAACATAAATTAACATGAGCTTTTGATGGAAGGTTTTAACTTAGCTCACTTTAAAACAGAAAGTTTGTATTGTAGAACAAGAGGAAACTCTCAGCCGAATCACAGAACACACAGTCTGATAGTCATAAAATATCTAACCTTTTTGTTACCATATTTCTATTGAAATACACTGCCCTTGTCTCAATTACTTTTGAAGATAATGAAGAATTTAGTAAAATAACTTTGTCGTAATTAAATAAGCGTTTGGAACATAAACTATCTCTTTTACTCTTTTACTTATTTCAGTCATTTGACTGCGGCCATGCTGGAGCACCGCCTTTAGTCGAGCAAATCGACCCCAGGACTTATTGTTTGTAAGCCTAGTACTTATTCTATTGGTCTCTTTTGCCGAACCGCTAAGTTACGGTGACGTAAACACACCAGCATCGGTTGTCAGGCGATGTTGGGGAGACAAACACAGACACACAAACACACACACATATATATACACATATATATATATACGACGGGCTTCTTTCAGTTTTCGTCTACCAAATCCACTCACAAGGCTTTGGTCGGCCCGAGGCTATAGTAGAAGTCACTTGCCCAAGGTGCCACGCAGTGGGACTGAACCCGGAACCATGTGGTTGGTAAGCAAGCTACTTACCACACAGCCACTCCTAAGTTTTTTTTCTTTTATATATAAGAAAGTCCGAAACAAGGCAAAAAGCTACTTAGTGTAAGGGACAATGAAGAAGGAGAAATTAAGATGAAAGGAAAGAATTGACTTTAGACTTGAAAGTGTTCAGGAAGACAACGAGAGAGAAGAAGATAGTTCCAAAGTCTGACAGTTCGAAGAAAAAAGCTACGAGCGTAGAAAGACTTCCTTATTCGTGAAAGCACAACAGCGTTTGGATGAAGACACTGAGAGTTTCAAGTTAGGCGAGGTGGCTCAAAGGGATCTGTAACTAAAAGAGAAAGTTCATCAGAACACTTCCTGTGGGAGGAACGATAGAAAAGACTAAGACTGGCAACATCACGAAATTGTGACAAGGGTTGCAGAGTAGAAACAAGAGAGGGACCAATCATATTAGAGACTCTCTTTTCTAAACCCAGTCCAGTGACAAGATGGTGTATGTAAGAACCCAAGAAAGATTTAGATAACCTTAAAACAACAGGTTTGTATCATAAAACCAAGGGCTGTCGGTGAGCGTTTTGGTATCCTGGTTCGCTTGTCATCGTTTTTGTTGATGCTGAAACTATTGATGCAGTTATTATTGTTGTTGATGTTGTGGTTTTTAGTGATGTTTTTGCTGCTATCGTTGTCACTGTTTTGTTTTTGCTTTGTTTTTTTTTTTTTGTCGTTATAGTTGTTTAACCCCTTAGCATTTGATCCAGCCATAAGCGGCCCAAAATATTCTACCTGTTTGATGTTAAAACTGACCAGATCCAACCTCTCACACTTGCCCTACAATGTCATTCTAAAAACATACAAAAATACCATTGAAATCTTGAAGTTACAAAATAATGTCATTAATCGAAAACAATGTCTGACTATTTGTAAAGACGTTCCAGCCACAATCCTGTCGTTTGTATCAATTATAGTATAC
>NC_069003.1:13012219-13012874 GCF_001194135.2 Octopus bimaculoides
TCACCATCATCATCGCCATCATCATCATCTTCCTCATCCTCGTCGTCGTCGTCGTCGTCGTCATCGTTATCATCATCATCACTACCACCACCATCATCGTCACCAGAAGCAGCGGCATCTCCACCATCAACATCATCAACATGTACACATCGATCTTTCTGGGAAAATGTAAATTTCATTTTATTAAAAAGGAAAAATAATTCCTGAGAAAGAAGAGAAGGAAGAGAGGAAGCGGAGATGGGGGGGTCATCCCTATAGGCTCTTCATACTCCCCCACAACCCCCATCCTCATCACTTTAGACTGATTGACAAAGATAACTGGAGATGTTGTTGTTGTTTAACTCAAGGTCATCTTTGACCTTTAGTTAATGGCTGTGTCGTAAGGAGTTTGTTTCTCAACCACAGGCTCTGGGTTCTTGTGAGTGGATTTGGTAGACGGAAACTGAAAGAAGCCCGTCGTATATATGTATATATATATATATAGATAGATAGATAGATAGATAGATAGATAGATAGATAGATGTGTGTGTGTGTGTGTGTGTGTGTATAACTATGTGCATATACCTTTATGTTTGTGTTTGTCCCCACCATCACCACTTGACACCCGGTGTTGGTGTGTTTACGTCCCCGTATCTAGCGGTTCAGCAAAACGGAC
>NC_069003.1:13015455-13016291 GCF_001194135.2 Octopus bimaculoides
TTGCAGTTCTGAAGCCTATATGGCTGTTGCGTGATGGTGGTGGTGGTGGTGGTGGTGGTGGTGGTTGGGTAATTACTGCTGCAGCTATATCTGCTGCACGCACACCTGTGTGTGTGTGTGTGTGTGTGTGTGTATGGAGAACGTCGTTATACACATGACATCCAAATGACTTAGACCAGTAGGTTCAACTGGTACTTATTATATCGTCACCATAAAGACAAAAGACAAAGTCAACCTCAACGGGATTTGAACTCAAAACGTAACGAACCAGAAAAGAATGGCACTAAACACTTCGTCCTAACGTGTACTAACGGTTCTGCCAGCTCGCCGTCTTAATGTCCTATTTATGTCAACATCTCGTCTCCCAGAATATAGAAACATTTCTCATGGGTCCTACAGAGACAAAATGGAAAAAGGCGCTGCCCCAGGAGGATGGCGAGGAAGAAGTCTGGGCTAAGCAAAGGAAAGACCCAACGTAAAGCTTCTATTGTAATATCATCTTGATGTGTTGTGTATGCGTCTACGTGTTTAGAGGGTAGTTTCTTTTTCTCGTGTAGGGGCAAAGATTTTGAGGGTCAAAGTTTGCTGCGTCAACAAACCATGCTGTTCGTATATCCGGGTGGATTTTCAATTTTGGTGTTTTTGTTTCGTTATTGAGTTGAAAGTGGCGGGTTTCGGGCGAATGTGAGGCGAGGTGAGCGAGATTTTTCGGTCGGTGTTTCGCGGCAGACCAAGCAAGGCAATGTGGGTGGGCAACTAATAACACACGAGAGCGCGCGCGCATTCACGCATACATGGACGCACCGGCAGGAGATCCGGTGATCTATTAGGGAACT
>NC_069003.1:13016848-13017957 GCF_001194135.2 Octopus bimaculoides
GAAAGGGTGAAAGGTAAAGTCTCGACCCCAGCGGAATTTGAACTCAAAACATAAAGACAGACGAAATATTGATAAGCATTCCGCCTGGCGTACTAACGATTCTGCTGGCTCGCCGCCAAGATAACAATAATAATAATAATAATAATAATAATAATAATAATAATAATAATAATAATAATAATAATAATTCTCTGAGAGAGAAGTAAACAGAAGCAGTGGCAAATATACTTCACGATTCCTTACTGCTACTGTTTACATCTCGCTCAGAGATTTGTTATTGCTTGTTTCTCCTTTTACGAGATCAGCGAGAGTTTATCATTGGAAAAAGCTGATAGTATTTTGCGTTTGGAATGAGTTCTCATCACTAGCTGGTGATTATCACAGATTGATGACGGGTTACTACCCAGGTACCAGGGTCTGTGTGTATCGCGTAAGGCTAGAGATGAGAACGATGATTTCCCTTGGCAAATACTAATCAGACACAGACAGTGTGTCGTTAGCGAGCTGGAGGAGATGTCTTCCTGGGAGGAGATGTCTTCCTGGGAGGAGATGTCTTCCAATCAGTTAAGATGAAAAGCCATGAAAGCCACTGCCTGGATCCGGTTGTCAACTGAATCCATCGTGAAGATCACCCCCGCCACCTTCCTTTAACCAGGAAGGAAAGGCTGTTTTTATATACCCGGTGGTCATTGCTAAAGAGATTGTATGGTGGACGAAATTGAGGGGGCTGAAGACAAACACTTTTCTCTTTGGCCAATCCCTGATGAACTTCTTCGAGTTTCACTTGAAAAGGAAAATAAGGGTAGAGAGGGAAGTGTTGTCCTCTAGGCAATTTGCTGAAAGGTGGATAAAAGTGGCAAGAATGGTGTGGGTGAATGGGCCTGGCCCTGAGCATACGCCTGTAGTTGAAAAGAAGGAAAAGAAGAGAGGCACTTGCCCCCCAAAGTCAAGGTACCATTGGTTTTTTATGGTTTTTTTCCATGAGCAGCCCTCAAACGTCTCCTCCCTATTGAGGATTACACATTGTTGATTTCTTTCTTTCTTCCCTTTTTTTTATAAATTTTATTAGTCTTGTTTACATGCAAAACCCTCACAACAACACACACTCA
>NC_069003.1:13022273-13024099 GCF_001194135.2 Octopus bimaculoides
TCCTATATCCTGTCATTATTTTTCTTGTTTTCCTGTCTATTTTACATAGTTCGTTTAGTGTCCAGTTAAGGATGTTGTAGCTGTAGCTTATAACTGGGACAGCTAAAGTGTTGATACCCATTATCTTGTTTTTAGCATATTATTATTATTATTATTATTATTATTATTATTATTATTGAAGGTGGTGAGCTGGTAGAATCGTTAGCACGCCGAGTAAAGTGCTTAACGGTATCTCACCCGTCGTTACGTTCTGTGTTCAAATTCCGCCGGGGTCGACTTTGCCTTTCATCCTTTTGGGGTCGATAAATTAAGTACCAGTTGCATACCGGGGTTGATCTAATCGACTGGGCCTCCTCCCCAAAAATTTCAGGCCTTGTGCCTATAGTAGAAAGGATTATTATTACTATTGATAATAATAATAATAATAATAATAATCTTTTCTTACTGGAAGCACAATGCCTGGTTTGGGATGGGGGTGTGAGTCGATTACATCAATCCCAGTGCTCTAGTGGTACTTATTTCATCGATTCCGAAAGGAGAAAGGCGAACAGCGCATATTCATTACGGCAACATTTTCTATGAACGCAACTCTTCCGTAACTCGAAGGCTGTCTAATAATAATGAACAACGTGTACGCATTAAATGCCGCCGTTATGGCGAGATTTCTATGAAAGCAACTCTTTCGTAACCCGTGTAAGATAAGTTATTAACGCAACTGTTCCGTAACGCGGGTGGGAGGCTTGTAATAACTATAAACAGTGCGTGTGCATTATAGATGATGGTTTCGCCGCCTCCACCCCTTTAAATGACTCTGCCGGAATTCACACGCACATCGCGACTTCGAGCTGCCGACATCACAACGTCGCCAGTAGTCGTAGTAATAGCAGAGACTACTCTCGGTATTTGCTACATTAGCGACATCAGTTCCTCGATGGTTTTTCAAGAACGTTTTCGAAAGAAGGAAATTTGCGAACAAGAAAGGGAAAAAGGAGGGGTAAGGTAAGTTGGGTTTTTTTCAGCATGCTAGAAATAGCAACCAAATAGGCCTCAAAAACAAGGAGCATCTGAACGTAATGGCCAGAGGCATGGTGTGCGGCACACATCTTTGTCGGCCCCAGGTCAACTAATGCCTTGTGAGTGGCCTTAGTAGACAGAAATTGTGTAGCTGTGTGGTAAGAAGCTCGCTTCCCAGTCACTGGGTTCATTTCCACTGCATGGAACCTTGGGCAAGTGTCTTCTACTATATCCTCGGGTTGACCAAAGCCTTGTAAGTGGATTTGGTAGACGGAAACTGAAAAAATCCCGTCATATGTGAATATATATCTATGTGTGCGTGTCTTTGTGCCTATGTTTGTCACCGTTGGTGTGTTTGTGTCCCTGTAACTTAGCAGTTCGACAAAAGAGAACGATAGAATAAGTACCAGACTGAAAAAATAAGTACTGGAGTTGATTCATTCGACTAAAAATTCAAGGCGATTCCCCCAGCGTAGCTGCAGTCTAATGACTGAAACAAGTAAAAGATAAACGATCATATATATATATATATATATATATATATATATGGAAGTTAAATGTTATGGTCGGTCAGAGAGTGACGATTGGTTTCGCACCTATAAAGCGCTTAGCAGTATAGGCAACTCATCAGATTCAAATGGCAGAAGGTGCATAACCTCTCTACAACTGAAGGAAGAAATACGTAACGGTCAATTAGTTTTGTACGCAAAAAATATTTGCCTGAAATTGACTCCGGCCAAAAGAGCTGTGGCGGGCCTATTCAATGAATGGGGAATTCCATGTTTGTAGTAGGAGGGAATGTATGTAGTAGG
>NC_069003.1:13024962-13026564 GCF_001194135.2 Octopus bimaculoides
GTGTGTGTAACAAATATGACAGCATGAATGTCCTTGTGCGCTTAACCCTTTTTTCTGTAGGTATTTTATAACACCATTCTTCCCGGGCGTTAACCTAATACACTTGCTTGTTGTTCCGTTTTGAGATAGAAACTCAGCGGCAAGTGAACGATGCGTGTTCATTGAGTATATGTGGCTGATGACGTTTATGTGTGTGTGTGTGTGTGTGTGTGTGTGTGTTTGACGACGGTCTTGGTGTGTTTACATCTCTCGTAACTCAACGGTTTGGGAAAAAGAAACCGATAGAATGAGTACCAGGCTTGAGAATAAGATAAGTACTGGGGTCGATTGACTAAAATTTCTCAGGGCAATGCCCCAGCATGGCCACAGTTTAATGACTGAAACAGGTAAAAGATGAAACATATAAATGTATGCATTTATTTTCTGTTTATGTTTGTCTTCCTCCCTCCACCGCTTGACAACCGGTGTCGGTTTGTTTACATCGTTTTAACTAAGCCGTTAAGCAAAAGATACTGACAAAGTAACTAAATCTCAGACATATTCTAGTACTGAAATCGATATTTTTCAACTAAATTCTTCGAGACGGTGATCCAGTATGGCTGAAAAAAGTAAAAGATAAAAAAACAAAACAAAAAAAAAGACCGTCTTGCTTGATCGGGGCAGACCTAATGTTAAACTACATTTAAATGGAGAAACTTTGTGGTCTTGCTGGATATACCAGCCAAGGCTCATTCAAATAAATTGAATGAAGTTGTTCGAGAAAGACATGCAAAAATTATAAGGTAGACACTGTTAAACGAAGTATAGAATTGTAGTTTGGTCTGCATTGTTTCAAATCACTAAGTTCTAAGTTCAAATCCCACCTCTTCTAAACACCTCTGATAAAACTCCAATGAAGATTGATAATCAAATAAAACTGTCTCCCATTATTTCAGTATATGGAAAAATAGCTAGAATTGACACGCTATGTGTACTTCGTAGGTTTACATATATTATGTCATATTCTGCATATTTTGCTTTAAGAGTTCAATAAATGCAACAGCGCAACAGAAAATGCAAGGAATGTTAATGTAGTATATCGGACAATAAGCATAAGCCAGTGTCAATGGTGATTCCAGAAATTCTGAGCTGGGAACTACAGCCTAGAAGGTGAGCCCTGTCCTGGAGGTCTGTAGAGCTTAACGAAGACGTCCTGCAAACCTTTGTGGAACAAAATCCCATCATAACTGTTGGGGGACTAGCAGAGAAGCTTGGATTTGGTTATTCAGCCATTCATCGACACCTGCGTGCAATTGGAAAAGTCAGCAAATTGGGTCAGTAAGTTCCTCGCAAACTTTCTGAGTCTAATCACGTGCAGAGAATGAATGTGTGCTCTTCTTTGCTGTCACATTTAACGAATGAACCCTTTTTGGACCGAATAGTGTCTGGTGATGAGAAATGGGTTCTCTATAAAAATGTCAAACGCCGAAGACAGTGGGTAGGGAAAGGAGAAACATCGGCACCCCAGGCTAAAGAAGGTCTTCACCCACGTAAGGTGTTGCTATCTGTTTGGTGGGATATGAAAGGTTAAGTCTACTTTGAACTTTTAAACCCAAACAAAAC
>NC_069003.1:13026905-13028662 GCF_001194135.2 Octopus bimaculoides
GGGTTTCAATTTTTGATAACTTCCTTAACTTTACAGATAGATGCATGAAATTTTGATACAATATAAAAGACATAATGGAAATTAATATGCATGAGTCAAATTTTGCAACACCACTACATCACATATGAAAAATGACATTGCCCAAAACTTGCACCATAACACCCTCAAGAATCTCAGACCCCACTTTTCTGATTTCTCTATTGATGTTCTCCTTCAGTTGCACCAGGATCTCTGGTTTGTTGACGTAAACCCTCTCTTTCAGGTATCCCCACAAGAAACAATCCCGGCTGGTCAAGTCTGGGGAACGTGAAGGCCAGCTGACAAACCCGTAGCGGGAGATAATTCTCTCTGCAAAGCGCTGCCATAGTAACTGCATTGTTTCTGTTGCCGTATGAGCAGTTGCCTCATCTTGCTGGAACCATGTGGGAGGCCTACTTTGAATGGCCGTTGTTAATCTTACACTGTTTGGTGACCACAGGTGGGAGCAGTAATCCAGACGGCTGTGAGCGAAAGTCCTCCAGAGGACCATCATGGTCTCCTTTTCTTTGGTTTTGAAAGTTCGAAGGATCCACTCGGCCAGGCATCAACATTTTACAACCAACTTAGTAGTGTGCACCCGTATATACGTGCAGAAAGTATTTGTATATACATATATGTGTGTGTGTGTGTGTGTACCTAAGTATATACACATGTGTGTCTACGCGTGTACATGAATGTTTGCATAGATATATATATTGAAGACCATACAGCATAAATTCTTGATTTTTTTTTTTAATTATCTCCCGCTCCACGGGATAAGTCATAATTACGAAAGTGCAGTTGTGATCAGCTGGACTTGAAAAGGGGAGATAATCTCAAGATTCATGAAATATATGTACTATGTGTGCGCATGCACACACACACACACACAGTGAAAGTGCGTGGCTTAGTGGTTAAGACATTCGACTCACGATCGTAAGGTCATGAGTTCAATTCCCGGCGATGCGTTGTGTTCTTGATCAAGACAATTTATTACATGTTCCTCCAGTTCACTCAGCTGGCAAAAATAAGTTGTTTCTGTATTTCAAAGGGCCGGACTTCAAAAAAGGCAACAACGCAACGGAAAATGCGAGGAATATCAATGCAATATATGGAGACTGGACAATAAGTGTAAGCCACCAGAAATTCCGAGCCGGAAACTACAGCCTAGAAGACGAGTCCCGTCCTGGAAGATCTGTAGAGCTCGACGAGGACATCCTGTTAACCCTGGTGGAACAAAATCCCATCGTGACTATTGGGGAACTAACAGAGAAGCTTGGATTTGGCCATTCAACCATTCATCGACACCTGCGCTAGAAGAAAAAAGGCCATTTTTGGTTTCAAGGCGAAAGGTGTTCTTCCATCAGGATAATGCTCGGCCACATACAGCGAGGATGACATTCGAAAGGCTGGAGCAATTTGAATGGGAAACGATGCCCCACCCACCATATTCGCCAGGCATTACTCCATCTGATTATCATTTATTCTGCAGTCTTCAAAATCATTTAAACGGAAAAAATATGAATTCTGCAAACGAGGTCAGAACAGTGCCGGAGGAGTATTTTTCGTTACGGACAAGTGAATTTTGGAAGAGGGGCCTTGCAAGTCTACCAGACAGATGGAAGAGCATTGTAGAAAATAAAGGAGAGTATACTTTGAATTTTAAAAGGAATTCATCTTAATTTTGACAAATAAAAGAAGTATAAAAATACCGCATTATTTATGGGATGACCCAATAT
>NC_069003.1:13030159-13033584 GCF_001194135.2 Octopus bimaculoides
TATATATATATATATATATGTATGTATATACATATATATACGACGGGCTTCTTTCAGTTTCGGTCTACCAAATCCACTCACAAGGCTTTGGCTGGCCTGAGGCTATAGTAGAAGTCACTTGCCCAAGGTGCCACGCAGTGGGACTGAACCCGGAACCATGTGGTTGGTAAGCAAGCTACTTACCACACAGCCACTCCTGCGCCTCTGTATATGTGTATGCAAATGTCCTGAAGAAGGGGTCTTTACTCCGAAATATACACGGTAAAACTGTACCTTTGTTTTTTTCTTTTCTTTTTGTAATATACTTTGTACATTCTCGCATTGTTCCAGCCTTACACAGCTACATACTTTAACATGTCTATAAACATAATGTCCATGTACGTCTGTATGTGTATCTATGGAACCATATGCACGCGCACACATGGCGGTGGGCAACTATGTATACGATTCTGATAATTGCTGCTACATTACAAATCAGGCTGATGAGGAATAGACAAATGGTAAGAATTTGTTAAATCCGAAACCTGGTTCCTGTTTAATAATGATTTTTTTAGGTGATTTTAAATGTCTTGCCCGCTCACGTTTTTGGTATGCTGCTATATTTCATGTTGAGAACTTTTTAGGTCTTAATAGACACAAGATGTGATCTATTTCTAGCGCATTAATTGTCCACGTTAGTGGTCGACGTTATTTTTAAAATGTACCTTAATCCCCTGAGATTGCAGATAATATTTCTGAATCTCTTTGATTCTTTAAATGTGCTGGCCCCCTGATAATTAATCGATATTAATTAATATATTAATATATGACTAATTACCAGATCTTATAATAATATTTATATATATAGGTAGAAGGAATCTGAAGTGGAGGTGTGCCTGTTTAGGTGCTGAAACTATTTGAGAGGAGTAGAGGCTGATGTAGTAGTGGTAGCAAGAGGTCAGGGTGCAATTTTTCTCTCAGTGTGTTGCCAGTAAGCTAACCAGTCTGAGTGTAGTGCACGGGGAGTGTCAGGGACGTTCGTGTGCAAGTAGCAGCAACAATGGTCTTGCTCCAGACAGCAGCAGCAGTTATTGCAACGATTAACATATTAATCCTTGAAAAATAAAAGTTTACACATACATACGCAGATATTTTCATTCCGAGAATAGTTTATATGTGATGTTACACAAGTAGTGGGCCAAAAGTCAACCAGCAAAATATTTGCTCTATTACCTTTTACTTATTTCAGTCATTAGTCTGCGACCATGCTGGGGCATTACCTTGAAGACATTTTAGTTGAATGAACTGATGTCAAAGCCTGATACTTATTCTATCAATTCCCTTTTACTGAACTGTGTAAACACACCAACACCAGCTGTCAAGCAGTGGAGGGGAAACAGACACAAACAGATATACATATATACATACATATACATATAATGGGCTTCTTTCAGTTTTCATCTACCAAATCTACTCACAAGGCTTTGGTCATCCTGAAGCTATAATAGAAGACATTTGCCATGCAGTGGGACTGAACTCAAAACCATATGGTTGGGAAGCAAGCTTCTTACCACAGTCATGCCGGCATTTGACATTTCAGTTATATTATTATTGTTGTTGTTATCATTGAAGGGAGCGAGCTGGCAGAATCGTTAGCACACCAGGCAAAATGCTTAGCAGTATTTCATCTGTCTTCACATTCTGAGTTCCAATTCTGCCAAGGTCAACTTAGCCTTTCATTCTTTTGGGGTCAATAAATCAAGCACCAGTGAAACACAAGGGTCGATGTAATCAACTAGTCCCCTCCCTGAAAAGTTCAGGTCTTATGCCTTAAGTAGAAAGGATTACTATTATTATTATTATTAAGGTGGTGAGATGGCAGAATCGTTAGCACGCTGGGTAGAATGCTTAGCAGTATTTTATCCATCTTTACACCTGGGTTCAAATTCTGCTGAGGCTCACTTTGCTTTTCATCCTTCCAAGGTCAATAAAATAAGTACCAGTTGAGTACTGGGGGTTGATGTAATTGACTATCCCCCTTGTGCTTTTGATAGAAACAATCATTATTTTTATTAATAATTTTGTTCATCATGTACAAGGAGATATGTATTCACCATTATTTTTATTTTATTCAATTTTAGAAAAACTGAAACATGTCTTTGACAATTCCTGAGCATATTCAACTTATTTTTCTGTCTGGTCTTAAGAGCACAACCAACAGAACCATTGCTGACACCTTTAACCAAAAGCATGCTGGGAAAAGTCATGTCGCATTGACCAACAGTTGGTCAATGAATCAAAAAATCCTGGGCAATAAGCAATGTGCGTGACAAATACCAAAGTAGGCTCCTTGTAGTTTGGAAAAAGATCCAAAGATGGTGGCAGGAAACTGGCATTCCTCATACAACAATGGAAGGAATTATGAAAGCTGCAGATGATGGACATTTTGAACACTTGTAATCATACTGTTGACATTTTCTAATTTGATTAGCTTTGTAATTAAATATAAAAAATTGTTTTTGAAATGTGCAATTAAATGAATTTTAATCTTGGTGCATGACTTTTAACCCACCTTGAACATGTGTGTGTGTGTGTGTGTGTGTGTGTGTGTGTATGTGCATGCAATTATGTTTATCTGTCTCACACACATGCAAATGAACAAATGCAAATTTCATAATTTATGTTAATTTATTTAACTGTTTAAAAAGTTAGTAAACAAATACCTGGGTTATAATAATATTTAGGGTAAAATTGTGAAGTCCGTTGCAAATATGTTACCCTTTATAGATAGACGGTCTTTTACAAACCAAGCATTTCATACTCACACACACACACACACACACACACACACACACGTTATTTATATGTATGTGTATGTTAGATATACACATATTTATATATGTACACAAATACACACACATATATATATAAACACATATATACGAGTGTGCATATATGTGTGTGTGTGTGTGTGTGTGTATCAGCATGTATGTGCTATATATACATATACACATGTAGTTATACATGTACATATAAATACACACATTATATATATATATATATAAAATATATAGTTTTAGGGAAAATAACCAATTTTCAAGAACTCATCGATGAAAATCCACTATCACATATAGAAAAATTAAGAGTAGCTCAACATATGCACTCATTTAAGAATAGAAATTTAATTAATTCTACTGGCCTCAGTAAATATATATGGGAACTTAAAGCTAAAAATATTAACTATATTTTAAAATGGGAGATAGTTTGTAAAGCTAAATCCTATCATATAGGTAATAACTTTTGTAATTTATGTAATAATGAATTTAAAGAGATATTATTTCATAAGGATAATAATTTACTTAATTCTTTTGATGAACGAAAAATAAAATGTAGACATAAACTACTTTATTTATATAAAAACTTTAGCTAATGATTTTTTTTATTTT
>NC_069003.1:13036109-13038391 GCF_001194135.2 Octopus bimaculoides
GAAACACGTGTAATCTTTTTATTATATTTATCTTATGATATTTACTTTACTTTCTATTATACTCATTTATTGTGCTTTTAATTATTAATTTTTCTATATGTGATAGTGGATTTTCATCGGTGAGTTCTTGAAAATTGGTTATTTTCCCTAAAACTATATATTTTATATATACTTTATCTATAAGGCTCAATTTAATTTTAATTTTTTATAAATTGATTTTAATTGAGTTTTTTTACCTGTAATTTTGGATTTTGTCCCTAATATATATATATATATATATATCCCAAATCCATTCACAAGGCTTTGGTCAGCTCGAGGATATAGTAGAAGACTCTTGCCCAAGGTGCAATGCAGTGGGTCTGAACCCAGAACCATGTTGTTAGGAAGCAAGCTTCTTACCACACAGTCACGCCTGCACCTACATATATTTTATCATTGAGTTTATTTTACTTCATTTTTGGATTATTTTGCCACTTTTTTAAAGATTTTAAGCAAATATTTTCTTCTCTCTTTTGGATCGAAAGTCAGAGGTAAATGAATGCTATTTCCACATATCACAACAATCAGATAAGCTTGTGTCACATTTCTTTTAAACTTCTTCTCTAACAGACACTTCCATCTCATTCTCTTTTTTTTATTCTTTTTTTTCAGTTTATATCATAACAATCATCATTAACAACTATTATTCATGCTTTCAGAATTACTTCAAAAATTTCCTTCAGTACATCAAAGGAAATTAGATATATCTTGAAAAACATGCATACAAATGTAAAAGTTAACAAATTTTGTACAAGAATGCTCTAAATTTTTTCCACAGAGCCAGTATTGCTATTTTCTTGAACAAGTCCATGTCCGTTTTCACAGGTAATCTGCCGATGTCTTTACATAAATGGTTGTGTACCTTTCCAGTTGTATTAAATACAAATGACAGACATATATTTTAACAGGAATACCATTAATTTCACAGATGAGTTAGTTGGAGGAATTCTTTCACCAATCAGCTTCTTTCTATGCAATGTTACAGTCATTTGGTACAGCAATGTCAATTCCTAAATTACACATTTTGCTTTCATGGAAAATTATGTCAGCCATATTATATATACTATCTGGTCATCTCTTGGTAAACTTATAGTTTATGGTAGATTTATATAATAAACTATGATTAAGACCACAAGCTGGTGGAGTCATTAAAGAAAAGTGCCTAACAGTATCTTCCAAATCTTTACATTGTAGGTTCAAATCCCACCATCATCAACTTTCATCCCACTGGGATTGATTAAATCAAGCATCAGTCAAGTACGAAAGTCAATTAATCATCTAACGGCCCTTGCCCTCAAAATCAATTGCTTAAACCATTAACATTTAAAACAGTCTGATCAAAATAGTTTTAAGGTCAAACTGGCCAGATCCAGCCTCTCATACCTAACCTACAATGTCATCCTAAAAATAATAAACAATCATATTATTGAAAGTATTTAAACTGACCATATCTGGACAAAATATTCCGCATCATTTATGTTCAAACTGGCCAGATCCAACCTCTTATACCTGGCCAACAATATCATTCTCAAAAAATAAAATAATCACATCGCTGATATCTCAAAGTCATAAGATAATGCAGGATTAATTCAAAACAATGTGAATAAATAACACATTTGACAGTAACCCAAATGCTAAAGGGCTAAATTTAATTAGAAGCATCATTATCATAATTATTATTATTATCATCATTCAATTTTTCTTATGTAAATCCCTACACATTATCTTTGTAACTGTCCTTCCTCTCATCTGTGACATTGACAGTAAACCATCATCATTATTATTATTATCATTATTATTATTATTATAGTTAAAGGAGAAGAAGGAAAAACAGCAGGAGATAAAATTGAAAATTAGAGACAGACAGTGAATTCGGAGACAACATTAAGAGGAGGGAAGAGAAAAGTAAAAAAGGTAGATGAGGCAGCAAAAAGTTGGAAAACAGAAGAGGATTAAAAATATTCTAAACAACATTTCTTGAACTGAGTCAACAATTAAAAGTGGAAATTTTACTAAAGAATAGTCGTCGGCAAAATGCGGCCCTTGGGCCATGAGACTTTCTGAATGGTGTGCCTAATGAAAAATCATCTTGAATTATTCTAGTAATTTGATGATGAGCTATGTCTCGTGTAGCCCACTTCACAAAAAAGGTTTTCCATGTCTGCTATAAAACATATATATATGTGGGTATATGTGTATGTATATATATGTGTATGTATATATATGTGTATATATATATATAT
>NC_069003.1:13038780-13043545 GCF_001194135.2 Octopus bimaculoides
GTGGGAAACTGCAGTGGGGGGAGGGGTGATAGCGGTGGGGGGAGGGGGAGATAAATAGGAAAGTGAAAGTAGAGACGAGGTGGGGGAATAGGCAGTTTGTCTGGGGGTTTTTGTTGGGGTTTTTTTGGGGTTCTTTTTCCTGTCTTGATGAACACTAAAAAATAACAAATGACAGTGCTTGCACCAGCATGGCCACAGTCTACTGAACTGAAAGTCGATATGTAAAAGGCTGCAAACAAAACGAAGTGGCACACACATACACACACACACACACAAACACATGCACAGACACACACACATAAAACAAGGTGGAGTTTCTTCATATGTTTATTTTAGGGCATCACCATCATCTCATCGTCACTGACATCGTTTTTTTCACCTCCACCATCACCATCATCATCGTCATCATCATCATCATCATCATCAGGAAACTTGTTAGTTTCCAGCTTGTTTTGCAGCGGAATTCTTCAGTCTGGCAAGAACCCAAACTGGCTGCAAAAGAGAAGAAAGAGAAAGACATTGATGAAAGAAATCGGAATTAGGTGAAGAAGGGAACAATCCAAAAAAGTATGTGTGTGTGATAATGTAAATGTACAATGGGTACAGGTATGGTTGTGTGGTCGAGAAGTTTGTTTCCCAACCCCATGGCTTCATGTTCAGTCCCACAGTGCGACACCTTGGGCAAATATCTTCTACTTACTATAGCCCAGGGCCAACCAGGTCTTGTGAGTGGATCTGGAAGAAGCCTGTCATGTGTATGTGAGTGCGCATATATTTTCAATTCTTTTGCTTGTTTCAATCATTAGACAGTGGCCATGCTGGGGCACCACCTTGAAGAATTTTTAGTCAAATGAATCAATCCAGGTACTTATTTTTTTTTTTTAAACCTGGCGTTTATTTTATTAGTCTCTCTTGCTGAGCCGTTAAGTTACAGGGACATAAACAAACCAACACCAGTTGTCGAACAGTGGTGGGGCTACATACACACACACACACACACATATATATATACAATGGGCTTCTTTCAGTTTCTGTCAACCAAATCCACTTACAAAGCTTTGGTTGGCCTGAGGTTACAGAAGAAGACACATGCCCAAGCTGTCATGTGGTAAGACTGAACCCAGGACCATGAGGTTGGGAAGGAAACTTCTAGCTGAAATAGGGATCATAAAAGACTAAATAAGGATCCTAAAAACTGAACTTAGTCTCCAAAGATTAAACAAGATTAAACAGGCCTGGCATGGCTATGTGGTAAGAAGCTTGCTTCCCAACCATATGGTTCCATGTTCAGTCCCACTGCATGGTACATTGGGCAAGTGTCTTTTACTATAGCCTTGGGCCAACCAAAGCCTTGGATTCGGTAGATGAAAACTGAAGGAAGCCTGTCATGAGTGTGTGTGTTTTTGTCCCCCACCACCATTTTACAACTAACATTGGTGTATTGACTTCCCCGTAACTTAGCAGTTTGGCAAAAAGAGGCCAACAAAATAAGTACCAGGCTTAAAAGTAAAAAAGTTCTGGGGTCAATTCAATCCCCTAAAAATTCTTCAAGGTGGTGCCCCAGCATGGCCACAGTCTAATGACTGAAACAAGTAAAAGCTAAATACAGACGCTAAATATAAATCTTGAAGACTCAACATAAGCCGAAAACACTGAACCTAGACCCTAAAGACTAAATCAAGATCCCAAAGACTCAACTTAGATCCTAAAGACTATAGACCCTGAAGAATAAATACAGAACCTTAAGACTAAATATAAATGTTAAAGAATAAATATAAACTGCAAATACGTAACAGACTAAATAAATGTAGGCTCTACCGGTTAACAGTCAGCTCTAATGACTAAGCATAGGCTCCAAGACTAACTATAGGCCCAAAGTCAGAGGTAAATAGAAGTATAGGCTCTAAAACTTACTATATGTTCTAAGTTAGAGGTAAATAGTTATAGGTTCTAGAACTAATTATAGGCTCTATTTCAGAGGTAAATAAAGTTATAGGCTCTAAAACTAACTATAGGCTCTTAGTCGGAGGTAAGCAGTTATAGGCTGAAAAACTAACTATAGGCCCAAAGTTGGAGGTAAATAGAGTAATAAGCTCTAAAAGTATTTATAGGCCCTGGGCTGGAGGTAAACAGTTATAGGGTCTAAAACTAACTATAGACTCAAAGTTGGAGGCTCTAATAGTGCAGCCCAGTGGTTCCCAATCAGGGTCCATATGGCCCTTGAAGGTCCACATAAGATTTTGCTGTTAAAATCAGAGTACAGCAACCTGGTTTTACTTCTACAATGCACAAAATATTTTAACAATTTTTATATACAATTCATAAGAATATTTAATTATAAAAATATAGTGGCCGGGGCAGTAAAGTAAGATAGGAATCAAAAGGGTCTATAGGCAAAATATGATTTAAGAAGCCACTGATCTGGGAAAAACTGTGTGGATGAAAAGACAAGGGAAAAGAAACAGAAAAATATCAGAGAAAACTTGTATACTTACACTGACGAACCAAAAGGAGTTGAGTTTGAACATGGCTCGAGACAAAGATCTCATTTCTTTGAGTGGAGAAATAACGTGAAGATGGAGATGGTTAACACTGTGAAACGGGGGCCAATGAAAACCCATCCTGAAAGAGAGAAAATATAGAGTGGAAGGGATTACGATGACAAATTAGTTACCCTTGGATACAGAAATGACACAGTGATTTCTATTTTCTTTTTTTTTTGCTTGTGTGTGTAGGTGGAAATATCATAGCATCAAATGATGATGACTGTGATGATTATGTGTGTGTATGTGTGTGTGTATATATATATATCATCGTCATCATCATCATTTAACGTCCGCTTTCCATGCTAGCATGGGTTGGATGATTTGACTGAGGACTGGTAAACCAGGCGGCGACACCAGGCTCCAATCTGATCTGGCAGAGTTTCTACAACTAGATGCCCTTCCTAACGCCAACCACTCCAAAAGTGTAGTGGGTGCTTTTACGTGCCACCAGCATGAGGGCCAGTCCAGCGGTACTGGCAACGGCCACGCTCAAATGGCGTTTTTTATGTGCCACATGCACAGGAGTCAGCCAATGTTTTGTTCACATGCCACCAGCACAAGTGCCAGTTAGGTGAAGCTGGAAACGATCGCGCTCAAATGGTGCTTTTTACGTGCCAGTGGCACGGGAGCGAGACCACTGCTCTGGCAGTGATCCCACTTGGATGGTGCTGTTAGCGCTCCACTGGTACGGATGCCAGTCATCAAATTTGGTTCAGTTTCAATCTCATTTGCCCCAACAGGTCTTCGCAAACTGGGTTTAGTGTCCAATGAGGGAAGGTTGGCATGGGTGCCAGTCATCAAATTTTGTTCAATTTCAATTTCGATTTCACTTGCCTCAACAGGTCTTATACATACATACATATATTGGGTCATCCCAAAAATAATGTGGTCTTTTTATACTTCTTTTATTTTTCAAAATTAAGATAAACAAAGTTCTTTTTTTTATCTAAAATATACTCTCCTTCATTTTCTGCAATGCTCTTCCATCTATCTGGTAGACTTACAAGGCTCCTCTTCCAAAATTCACTTGTCCGTGACGAAAAATTCTCCTCCAGTACTGTTCTGACCTCATCTATAGAATTCATATTTTTTCTGTCTAAATGATTTTGAAGACTGTGGCATAAACCATAATCAGATGGGACAATGTCCAGAGAATTTGGTAGGTGGGGTATCATGTGGAATGTAATTCTCAATGTATGTGGCTGGAAAAACACCTTCTGTCTTCAAACCAAAGATGGTCCTTTTTCTTCCAGCGCTGACTTAAGCCACTCAAGCTGATTGCAGTAGATCTCCTTTATCATTTGGTTTGGGTTTAAAAGTTCAAAGTGGACTAAACCTTTCATATCCCACCAAACAGCTAACAAACCCTTATGTGGGTGAAGACATTCTTTAACCTGGGATGCCAGTGTTTCTCCTTCCCCGACTCACTCTCTCCAGCACTTGACATTTTTATAAAGAACCCATTTCTCATCATTAGTCACTATTCAGTCCAAAAAAAGGTTCATTTGTGAGACATGACAACAAAGAAAAACATATATTCACTCTCTGCACGCGATTAGGCTCGGAACGTTTTTGAGGAACCCATTGACTCAATTTCCTGACTTTTCCAAAGGCATGCATGTATCGATGAATGGTTGAATGATCAAATCCAAGCTTCTCTGCTAGTTCCTTAACAGTTATGATGGGATTTTGTTCCACCAGGGTTTGCAGGATGTCCTCGTTAAGCTCTACAGATTTTCCAGGACGGGGCTCATCTTCTAGGCTGTAGTTTCCAGCTTGGAATTTCTGGAACCACCATCGACACTGGCTTACACTTATTGTCCAATCTCCATATACTGCATTAATATTCCTCGCATTTTCCATTGCATTGTTACCTTTATTGAACTCATAAAGCAAAATATGCTGAGTATGCATGCTTCTTTGTCACTTCCATTGTAGCTTTGAAAAACTGTTAAAATCGAACTGCACTCTTCAAAACTTGCACTAAGAACAAGAACAAGGTAAAATTACTACCTGTTTCTACAGTTAGTTGATGCAGGTAGTTTATCCCCTCCACCTCTGACTTTTAGTTCATGCAATTGAAAAACCGCATTATTCATGGAATGAATCCAAAATGTATATGTATGTATGTAAGTATATATTCACACATATATATATATATATATATATATATATATATATACACATATATACATACACACACACACACACACACACAC
>NC_069003.1:13043619-13044452 GCF_001194135.2 Octopus bimaculoides
ATATATATATACATATATATACAAACATATATATACATATACATACATATACACACACATCCTTATGATATGTATCAGTGTGTGTGTGTCTGTTTACATACACACACTGAAATATATATATATATATATATATATAATAATAATAATAATAATAATGATATAGATAATATATATATGCATATATACATACGTATATGTACATACTTACATATATACATTTGTGGGCACATGACATCACAGAACGTAAACAACATAAAATACAAAAATATGAAATACGATTACATGGAATATGAACTTTTTTTTTTGTCATAAATTGCTCGAAATACGGATTAGAAAAACAGCTGACAACTGATGAAGGGTCGCTCATTATGATGCTTGTCTTGTTTTTCATTTGTTTCTTTCGTTGTTCGCAAAAAAGTTCATGTTCCATGTATTCGTATTTCATATTTTCGTATTGTATGTTGTTTACGTTCTGTGACGTCCTGTGCCCACATATGCATATGTACATATGTATATATGTACGTATGTATATATGCATATTTATATTATTTATATTATTTATATTATTATATGATTGAACGCCACGCATCCTTTTCCAAGTATATGTGTGTGTGTGCGTGTGTGTGTGTGTGTGTGTGTGTGTGTGTGTGTGTGTATGTATATATATATATTATTATGATTGACCGTTGACTGAACACTATTCAATTTTTTTTCTCCGTGTTTTTCTCCTTGTCTCCGTATTCCTTCTGTTGAAGAGCGTAGCTCGAAACGTCAAAGACTTTCCGTATTCCCGAGCGTCATACTAATATATACTTTTGTTATTTACACCACCT
>NC_069003.1:13045015-13046977 GCF_001194135.2 Octopus bimaculoides
TGATGATGATGATGATGATGCCAGCCAACAACACTTTACAGAACAAGATGTATTTAAAGATCAAAGTGGAAGACAAGAAAAAAAAAAAAAACTCACACAAACTTTTACTTCATGAAATCAATTAGAATAAGAAAAATAAATGTGATATTGATTATGTTGTGATTGGTTTTTGGGTGGTTGTTTATTTTTTTTTTTTTGACAGTCAGTTCAATAGTTCGATACCCTGACCTCTTGTTGGGTACACTGTTGTGACAAACCTGAGTCTGTGTGGGGGCTGCTACTACTACTACTACTAAAAAATATACTGATGCTGATGAGGGTGTGACATTGATGTTTTCCAATAAAACTCAACCACATAACCTGCCACTAAATTCTCTCAAGTTTTTCTTATCTAAATTGTGTCATATATTTGTCTAACTCATTCTCTACCTACCTACCTACCTATCTATCTATCTATCTATCTATTTCTATCTATCTATCTATCTCTATCTATCTATCTATCTATCTACCCATCTATCTATCTGTCTATTTCTATCTATCTATCTATCTATTTCTATCTATCTATCTCTATCTATCTATTTCTATCTATCTATTTATCTATCTATCTATCTATCTATCTATCTTTCTATCTATTTATCGGTGTCTATCAATTTATCTTTCTGTGAAGCGACATGGCTCAGCGGTTGGTGCATCAGGTTTACAATTAACGCGGTTGAGAGTTCAAGTCCGGGACAGGGCTGTATGTTGCATTCTTGAGCAAGACACTTTATTTCACATTGTTCCAGTTCACTGAGCTATAGAAACGAGTTGCAACATCACTGGTGCCAAACTGTATCAGCCCCTTTGCCTTCCCCTTGGATAACATTGGTGGCAGGGGAGCCTCCACATACCAGTCTCCCCTCTACTGGTCTTCTACAAACAACCTTGCCCAGACATGTGCCTTAGAGAGGAACCTTCTAAGTGCAATCCTATGGTCATTCATGACCAAAGGAGGTTTTGACCCTTTATGCTTTATCTATCTACCGATTGATACCTACAGCATACATTTGGGGGTTGTTTCAAAAGGAATGCTAAAGTGGGAAGAACGTTTTTAAATTACCCAGCGGAGCTCATTAAAATTACACACGCTCATAGAATAAATCTTTTTCTTTTTCTTCTTTGGAGGTAAATAATGGGTTCAAAGCCAAAGCACTACACCATCATTAAATACTTGATAAAGAAATTAATAATGGTGAGGTGAAAGCATTTGAAGCCAAAAGCACCCGTAATGGCACCACATAAAAGCACCAATACTGGTGTCACATAAAAGGCACCCAGCACACTCTGTAAAGTGGTTGGCATTAGGAAGGGCATCCAGCCATAGAAACCAAGCCAAGTCAGACTGGAACCTGGTGCAGCTCTCCAGCTTGCCAGTTCTGGTCAAACTGTCCAACCCATGCCAGCATGGAAAAAAGACGTTAAAGGAGGAGGAGGAGGTGGAAATTCAAATGTGTCTTTATGATCCAGAAATGAAGCCTCCTCTTTCTATGGAACAATGTCTCATACACACCTCTTCTCTAAGTCCTAAAAAGTTTAAGAACCAGCGATCAGTAGAGAAAGTCATGGGGACTGTCTTTTTGGATGACAAAGAGAATCATTCTGCTTGATTTTTCTGGAATATGGCTGTGCCATGATCATCAACACACTCAAGAAAGCTTAGAGAAGCCATTAGGAGGAAGAAACTAAACAAGAATCTGAAAGGCATCCACATTCATTCTGACAATCTCTGGCCCCAAACATCTTTGGTAACAAGCTAAGCAATCAACAAAATGGGTGGCTCGAAGGTCTCCCATCCACCCGTATAGTTCGGATCTGGTATCTTCTAACTTCCGCTTGTTTGGTCCAATATTTGGACCAAGTCTTTGATAACACAGGTGAGGTGAAAGAAGTGGGGACAACATTGAATACCTGAATTATTTTCCA
>NC_069003.1:13047922-13053745 GCF_001194135.2 Octopus bimaculoides
AATAAAAGCCACAATCCAGTGGTGTGATGTTGTGATCGTGGTGAGTAGTGATACCATGCTGGTGGTGTTGATGTGGGGGAGGATGATATTAGCAGCAGTGTTTGGGGAGGGGACGTTGATGAAGATACACTATCTGGCACTCCACTGGTTATGACGATGAGGTTTCCATTTGATCCGATCAACGGAACAGCTTGCTCATGAAATTAATAACACTCCACAGACACGTGTACCCTTATTGTAATTCTCAGGGAGATTCAGTGTGACACAGAATGTGACGAGGCTGGCCCTTTGAATTACTGGTACAGCTCATTCTTGCCAGCTCAGTGGACTGGAGCAACGTGAAATAAAGTGTCTTGCTTAAGGATGCAAGCACCACCTGGAATTGAACTCACAACCTTACAATCATGAGCTAAACACCCTAACCATTAAGCCACATGCCTTCACGAAAACAACAAATATTGCTTTATATGGTTGTCCAAATGACGGAAAATAGCATTGAAATCTTCCTCAAATCACACCCATCCAGCTTAAAAGCAAAATTTTACCAGGGGCCCTTCAAATTCTATTGTGGATCCCTAATTTACTATTTTATTACATGGACCCCTCAAAATCTTATATGGACCCTGAGGGGTCCATATTATCTACACCAGGGGTTTTCAAACTTTTTGACTTGCGGACCCCTTTATATTTCAGGCTTTACCTTAGGGACCCCCTTATAAACGCTTATGAAATTTATACATAAATATTTGCTTAAAATAACATATTTTTACATTTATTTATTTAACAGTATTTACCAAATAGGTTTATTGTCAATTAAAAGATTTCAATTAAAAAACATATATAAAATCAAATTGCCCATAAAAAGTATTTGCTGTCCACGGACCCCCTGTCTTGTCCTGATCTACACCCAGTGGTGTAACTAATAAACAAGGTCCAAAAATTAGACAGAAAAGTCATGGTTGTGATGTCTCTGAGCTGGGGCTCAGCAACCACCTCATCCTCCCATCCACAAAATCTGAAATCTCTGAGAAAATATGACTTAAACCGGATGTTTCTATGTATTAGGATTACGCTACTACCCTAACATTTCCACCCCCCACATACTATCACCAAAACCACAACACCATCATCACTAAACCACTACCTATGTTGTTGCCTATGCTGCATATCACGTCATTAATGCCCCTACACCAGCAGCAGCAACAACACTGTAGACACTACCACCACAGCAACAGTACCCACCACCACCACTAGTGAAACAACTGCTCATGCTACAACCACAACAAAATCCATGCCACTACCACTGTAGGACTGTCTCTGCCACTGTTACCACTAATACTATTACAGCAACAAATCTCTCATCAGCAACACTACTAGCATTACTACAACCACAACCACCACTATTAGCATCGGTGCCACCACCAATATTCCTACTACCACTAGCACACAACCACCACTACTATTACCATCACCATCCCCATTATATAAAACTCCCCCCACATCACCGTGACAACCTACACTCCAACTACTACGACCGCTACCCTTACCATCACCATTTTAAACAACAACAGCACCACCAACGCTAGAACAGTAAACACCACCAACAGCCTTTCCCACCACCACCACAACAACCATTCCCACCTCAACCACCAACTTCTTCAATAACAACTGTTTCCGTCCGTTTGGGGTCACGTTCGACAGACCCATTTCCCTGGAATAAGGAATGAACTCTTCAACAAGTTCTTCATCACCTCGTTCCATACTTAAACCTTCTAAATAAATTTTCTCCAAATCCCAATATTTTTAAGTTTGTTTACTTTGTTATTGTGGTGGTGGTTGTTGTTGTTGCTGTTAAAGTGGCAGCATTTGTTGTTGTTGTTGTTGTTGTTGTTATCTGAAATTTTAAATTACTTCACTTCCTTTCTAAATTCTACAAGATGAAATCTCGTTTAATATCGAATGTTCGTTTTGCTCTTATTTAAGTTCTAACTTCTTTTTCCACCAAAGGAGAGAGAGAGAGAGAGTGATTGGGAGGGAGAAGAACTATTAATTTAATTTCTCTGCTAATTTTCAACTTTCTGATGTTAAAAGCAGGAAAAAATAAAATAATTTTTTCAAAAAAAGGCCGAAAACAAACGTTTAAGGAAATCACCAGTTAACAAAAACAAAAAAAAGTTCGTGTAGTAAGGGAGGTAACTCTAGATATCTGCTGATAAGAGTATTTCACAGAAAATTTAATTATGTTCCCTAAACTAAATTGTATTTTTAAACATTAAAAAAATATATAAATAAACAGAATTAATAAATAAACGATAAATTTCATTTAAATTGCTTTTAATTAGATATTACAATTTTTATTTCTTTTTTTCTTTGTTGGTTTGTCGTTTTTTTTCTTCAAATATATTAAGAACATGGATGAACTACAGAGGGGAGAAAAAAGACAAACAAAATTGGAGTTTGTTTGGTGTATCGTAGCAAGAAGAAGAAAAATTATCTGCTGTTTCAGGCAGAGCCCTTCATTTGAACACACAACAATTGTTTTGAATTTCACTGACTTGACTTTTTACACACAAACACAGATCACAATTGCAGTGTTTTTGTAAATCTAAGCGAGCACATTTTACTTCAAAGTGAGAATAACAACTTCTAAGTGAGCATGTGGTACATCAAAGTGAGATTAACAATTTCAAAGTGAGTATCATCTTTGTACTGCACCTGAGCACTATATACTTAATGATTATTATTATTATTATCATTATTATTATTATTATTAAGGTGGCAAACTGGCAGAATCATTAACATGCCGGGTTAAATGCTTAGCAGCATTTTATCCATCTTCATGTTCTGAGTTCAAATTCCACTGAGGTCGACTTTGCCTTTCATCCTTTTGGGGTCGATAAAATAAGTAGCAGTTGCGTGCTGGGGTCGATGTAATCAACTTACCCCTTTCCCTGAAATTGCTGGCCTTGTGCCAAAATTTGAAACTAATACTATTATTATTTAAGGCAACGAGCTGGTAGAATCATTAGCACACTCGGCAAAATGCTTTGCAGCATTTCTTCTTCCAACTTTACATTCTGAGTTCAAATTCTGCCAAGGCCAGTTTTGCTCTTCATCCTTTCAGGGGTCAATAAAATAAGTACCAGTTGAGTACTGGGGTCAATCTAATTAACCAAAAAAATGTTCAGGCCTTGTACCTCTAGTGGGAAGTATTATTATGAAGGTAGTGATCTGGTAGAATCATTAACAAGCCAGACAAAATGCTTAGTGGCTTTACATCTATCTTTACATTCTGAGTTCAAATTCCACTGAAGTCAACTTTACCTTCTATCTTCTCAGGATCAATAAAATAGGTAACAACCAAGCACTGGAGGCAATGTAATTGACAAGCCTTCTCCCCTAAAATTTCAGGCCTTCTAGAAAGAATCATTATCATTATTATTATTATTACAGGGTGCATAAGGTATTTGAGGACATACCTTTTTGGGGGTCAATGCTGCATTTTTTGCTAACTCTGTATAATCTTTGTTTCAGAAAATAATAATGGCAGACTCTCAGCTTAATCAAGAAATGAAGAGGCATGCTATTATTGTGGTTATAAAGGCTGAGCATAATGATTTAGAAATATCTTGATTTTTAAAAGTTGCCAGATCTTTCATCTACAAAGTTTGTAAGGAGTTAGAGACTGAAGATGGAAACATATTGCCAGTATCAAAACATAACAAGCCTTCTAAATGCTCTGAAATCATCAGAACACCTGAATTTATCCAGGATGCTCAACAGATCATTGATTACAATCCCAGAAAGTCCATGAATTTAATTGCAAAAGATCTCCATGTGTCATAAGGAACAGTCAGAAATGTTGTCCACGAAGACATCAGATATAAGTCTTATATGATGAGGAAAGGTCAATTTGTCAGAAAAAGCAAAAGAAAATCACTACATCAGATCTGAAAGGTTCTTAAATAAACTGAAAAATCCAGCAGAAGATTTGATTTGGTTTTTCTCAGATAACTCTGCTGCCTACATTGCTACACAAAGGTCCTGGAAACAATTGTTAAGCCCTGGATAGACAGTGTATGCAATGGAAGGCCATATGTGTTTCAGTAAGACTCTGTACTATCACACATGGCTCTGGTAACACAGGAATGGCTGGCTGAAAAATTTCATGATCACATAACCCCTAACATTTGGCCTCCTAATTCCCCAGATCCCAATCCATCAGACTATTACATGTGGAGCGTTGTTGAGAGAGAGGTCAATGAACATGCCCATAACACCAAAGATTCTTTGAAAGCTGCCATAGTCAGAGTAATGTCCAAAATGAACCAAGACCACTTGATTCGAGCATGTAGATGATTTGGATCTCATATAGAAGCAGTTGTTGAAGCTGAAGGTGGCTTTATTGAATAACATTAGAGAAAAGAAGGTTTATAGCATTTTTTGACAAATAAAGTTATTATCTGTTATTATATATCTGCTTTTTATAAACATAAATTTGTCCTCAAATACCTTACGCACCCTGTATTATTATTAAGGTGGTGAGATGGCAGAATCGTTAGCATGCTGGATGAAATGCTTAGCGGTATTTCATCAGTCGCTACATTCTGTGTTCAAATTCTTCCAAGGTTGACTTTGTCTTTCATCCTTTCAAGATCGATAAAATAAGTACCAGTTGAACACTGGGGTCGATGTAATTGACTTATCTCCTCCGCCAAAATGGCTGCCCTTGTGGAAAAATTTGAAACCATTATTATTATAATTAAGGTGACAAGCTGGTAGAGTCATTGGTATGTCAGACAAACTGCTTAGTGGCATTTCTTCCAGCTCTCCACATTCAAATTTCACCAACATAAACTTTGCTTTTCATACCTTCATGGTTGATAAAGTACCAGTCAAGGACTGGGTCAATGTAATCAACTCGCCCCTTCCCCTCAAAAGTGCTAACCTGGAAGCCTACAATGCACCAGCATCTTGTTCAGATGCTATGTTGTCATATGCATGGGAAAGACAGAATTTATTGGGGTAAATTTTCTACAGTGAGATGCCCTTCCTGTCACCAACTCCCACCAGTTTCCAAGTATTTTTACTTGTTTCAATCATTGGGTAGTGGCCATGTTGGAGCAAAGCCTTGAACAATTCTTTTTTTAAGCCATCTGGTACTTATTCTATTGGTCTCTTTTTCACTAAACCACTAAGTTACAGGGACGTAAGCACACCAACACTGGTTGTCAAACACAGACACAAAGACGCACACACACACACACACACACACACACACACACAATGGGCTTCTTTTAGTTTCCCCTCTACCAAATCCATTCAGAAAGCTTTGGTCAACCTAATGCTATAGTAAAAGACACTTGCTTGAGGTGCTATGCAGTGGAATTGAACCCAGGACCATGAGGTTGGGAAGCAAACTTCTTACCACACTATTTCCCCATGACCAAACATGTTTTCATGGAAGAATGGAAACATAGAATACCATTTGCATGATGGTGACCATTTTATAACTATCATGCGATATAAAGGCAAGGAAACAGTAACACACCCCTCACATACACACACCTCACATATATACACAAGGGGGTGCTGAAAAGTTCCTGGCTTTAAAGGTGTCACGAAAGGCCTGGGTGGGGTACCAACGTTCCGAGTTCTTTTACAAGGCTTGGAAAAACTGAAGTACCATTGCAATAAGTGTGTGAATATGATTGGGGAATACGTTGAATAAAATCATAATTAACTGATCCTCCTGTATTTTCTTTTGCCCAAAACCAGGAACTTTTCAGTACCCCCCTCTCTCTCTCACTCACTCATTCACTC
>NC_069003.1:13053831-13055610 GCF_001194135.2 Octopus bimaculoides
CTCTCTCTCTCTCTCTCTCTTTCTCTCTCTCTCTCTCTTGCATCATTCAAGAACTTTTCAGTACCCCCTCATATGTACATATATATATATATGTATATATATATATATATATATATACTCTTTTACTCTTTTACTCTTTTACTTGTTTCAGTCTTTTGACTGTGGCCATGCTGGAGCACCGCCTTTTAGTCGAGCAAATCGACCCCAGGACTTATTCTTTAGAAGCCTAGTACTTATTCTATCGGTCTCTTTTGCCGAACCGCTAAGTTACGGGGACATAAATACACCAGCATCGGTTGTCAAGCGATGTTGGGGGGACAAACACACACATACAAACATACACACACACATACATATATATATACATATATACGACGGGTTTCTTTCAGTTTCCGTCTACCAAATCCACTCACAAGGCTTTGGTCGGCCCGAGGCTATAGTAGAAAACACTTGCCCAAGATGCCGCGCAGTGGGACTGAACCCGGGACCATGTGGTTGGTAAGCTAGCTACTTACCACACAGCCACTCCTACGACAGGATTCTTTCAGTTTCCATCCACCAAATCTGCTCACATAGCTTTGGTCAATCCAAAGCAATAGTAAAAGACACATGCCCAAGGTATCATGCAGTGGGTTTGAACTCAGATCCACATGGTTGGAGCACAGGTCTATGTGGAGCAAACTTCTAACCACACAGCCACACTTGAACCTACACAAAAGTAGAGATCAACATGAGGTTAGTAGCATTCCAAGATGAAATTGCCAGTTGGTATTTAACAACTGTGGAAGCAATACTCCTTTCTGAGACTCACTTGGTTGAGCATACTTGCAAGAAAAAAAAAACGGCACTCCAGTAATGACCATCCCATCTCTTTTAAAGATATAGCTTCTTTAGAACTACATTTATGACAGTGGGGTGTAATTTGAAGGAGACTTGGCCATTATTTCTTGCAGGTCAGTGACCATGTAACAGTTCTCTCATTGACTCAGTTTTAATCGATGTTGAATGGACGAGCAATTTGTCGATATCGATCGGACAAACAACAAACGGTTTGTGAATGCTGACCGGGAGAGACGCTTGTGCAACAGTCACATGTACAGCAACAAGCACAGGGCCTTGAGAAGATCTGCTTCACAGTTCAGCTTTTATCCAGGCATTAATCTTTCTAAACTGGTTGATGATGGACAACAATAGCATCGACGACAACAACAACAAGAATAACACACATTTGTCAAAATATGGGTTAATATATTCATTGTTGAATAACATTGGCTGTATGTAAGAAAGGGTTAGATATGTCATTATATTGGAGACATTCAGGATAGAACATTCTGGAAAATGTGCGAAAAATGGTGTCAGGTTGAGGTGACGGTGGTGGTGTGGGAGAGGGGTGATGGGGGAGAAGGAGGCAAACACAATAGTGACAGCATGTGTGTGCATGTGCACGTTCATGTTTTGTTAGGGGTATTGTGTGTGTGTGTATGTGTGTGCATGTTAGTGTATGGTGTGTATGCAAGTGTATATTGTTATGTGCATGTGTCTGTATTTTTGTGTTTAATATTACATACTTTTACAAGTGTGTATGTGACTGTGTTTCTATACATAACTGTAAATATATAACACTAAATACACACAACACACGTGTGTGTGTGTGTATATATGTATGTGTGTGTGTGCATATATATATATATATATATATACATATATATACACACACACTTAGGTATAAGTATGTGTATATATGTATATATATATATATATATATATATATATATATAT
>NC_069003.1:13055623-13060428 GCF_001194135.2 Octopus bimaculoides
TGTGTATATATATATATATATATATATATATATATATATATATATATATATATATACACACACATACTTAGGTATAAGTATATATGTATACACATGCATAATTCATTCATATTTTATTCATAAGCAAACGTATAGTAGTGTATATATATGTTTGTGTGTTTGTAGAGGAAGAAATAATTCCCAGTCCACACTAATATACAGCAGAGCCAATAACAAAAGCAACACCAACAACAACATCAATCAATAAACAAAAATTGTAATATTCTGTTTGTATTACCAATGTTTAATTATTCATCATCACCACCACCACACCCACCACCATAATCATCACTACCATCGCCACTACCACCGCAACTACTACCACCACAGCCACCACCATCATCATCAATTGTACTGCCACCACAACTACCAGCAGCACCATGACCACCACCACTACCATCACTGCTATCATCATGATCTTTGCCACCAACCACAATTAACATCACCACCACCAACTTCTACCCCTACAACACCTGACATGCCACTACCAATCCAACTACTGTCGTTATCACTTTCATCACCAACGCCACCACCATTGCCACCACTACCATCACCACCCCTATCATCACCACCAACACCCATTCCCTTCCATTCCGGTGGAGGGGGGAGCTTCTCTATGATCGTTTGTTTGACCTGCTAGTAACACTCGAATTTCATTGAAACCACACTTTGAAGGACACAATAGATAATGCAGTGAAAAAGAGAATACTGCAGTTGGCATTAGGTGACCTGGAGAAAGCCTTTGAAAGGATCCCTGGCTCCCTCATCTGGTGGTCCATGTGGAAGCTAGGGACAGATGAGTGGTTGATGGGAGCTGTCTAAGCTATGTACAGGGATGCTGTAAGGTAAAAGTCAGCAACAAATATAGCAATGAATTTTGTATGGATCAGCTCTCAGCCACCCACCTCTGGTTTATCATAGTCCTCCAGGCCATAACAGAGGAATGTAGTAAGACTGGTTGCCCATGGGAGCTCCTCTAAGCCAATAACCTTCTTCTTATAGCTGAATCACTACTAGAACTAGAGAAGAAATTTCAGGTGTGAAAGCAAGGCCTGGAATCAAAGAAAGAGCCTTAGAGTTAACTTAGAAAAAAGACCACAGAACTAGTAAGCGAGAAAGCAGAAAAATTACTAATCACTTCAGAGAAATTGGCCTGTTTGATGTGCAGAAAAGGTGCAGTTAGAAATTCAATTACAATGTATCCAGCTCTGAACACATAAGAAGTGCAGTGGAATCACAACAAAGTTCACAAAGTAGTCTTTGTGTGTGGGACACGTGCATTAAACATTAAACATTAAGAAATAGATTTCCTCAAAAGTCCAGGTGGGAGGGGGTCCTTAGAAGTAGTAGGTAGTTTCTGTTACCTAGGTGACCAAATTAGCAGCAGTGGAGGTGGCTCTGAAAGTGTAATTGCTAGAATAAGAACTGGCTGGGGAATGTTCAAAAAGCTATTACCTTTGTTGGTAACAAAGGGCCTCTTCCTCAGAATGAAAGGCAGATTGTATGATGCCTGTGAATGAACAGCTATGCTGCATGGCAGTGAAACATAGGCTGTGACTAGTGAGGACATAAGAAAGCCTGAAAGAAATGAAGCCAGTAAGAGGCATCAGATGTAGTGTCATGTGATGCATATGGATGAAGACAGCTGCATAAAGAAGTATCAATCTCTAAATATGGAGGGAACCTGTAAAAGAGGAAGATCCAGGAAGACATGGGAATGACCTTGAGGATGATGATGATGGAAAGGGGTATCATTTAGCACCAAACTTTAATGAATGGGCAAAAAAACAAGACTGACCAGAAACATGATTTTAATGAAAGTGAGAATTGGTTATTGAGGAATCACAGGATTTGTATAGGGAAAGACAGACAGACAGGTGTCAAGAATGGATGGAGGGATGGAGAGTGAGACAGACAGATACATACATAGATACAGAGAGACAGGCAGACACAGATAGAAAGACAAACAGCCATAGAAAGATAGATGGATAGGTAGATAGATGGCTAGGTAGATAGATGGATGGATAGTCACCCAGACAAACAAATAGCTAAACAGAGAGACAGGTATATAGGCAGAGAGACAGATATATAGGCAGAGAGAGAGACAGACAGACTGACAGGCAAGCAGCCAAACATGGACTGAGAGGCAGACAAACAGACAGACAGACAGACTGCTTAAATGTAACTTACCAAGTCCAATATTCTCACTTGTTAGGTGTTTTGCATCTCGTATATGTTGTTTTGGGGTAACAAGATAATGGTGACTACTCACTGGTCGAATATCTGGGAATACGACGACATCAGTGTCCTGTCGAGAGAGAAGAACAACATTAATGTCTTGCAAGTGACTGCAACATCAGTTACATCAATACATCATCATCAAAGATGATATTAGCTCTGCTAGTGACAAGAGCAGCCATCGCTAACACTCTGAACACAGAAAGCAGGTATAACCTCTTTACCTTTCCCTTGTTTCAGTCATTAGACTGTGGCCATGCTGGGGCACTACCTCGAAAAATTTTTAGTCGAATGAACTGACCCCAGTACTTATTTTTTTAAAGCCTGATACATGTTCTATCAGTCTCTTTTTGCCAAACCACTAAGTTATGGAGATGTAAACACACCAGAACTTGTTGACAAGTTGTGGTGGAAGACAAACATAGACACACACTATATATATATATATATATATATATATATATATATACATACATATATATATATATATATACATACATATATATATACATACAATGGGCTTTCTTCAGTTTTCATCTTCCAAATCCACTCACAAAGCTTTGGTCAACCCAAGGTACCACACAGTGGCATTGAACCTAGAACCATGTAGTTGGGAAACAAGCTTCTTACCACACAGTCACGCCTATGCCTATATACACTCAAAATTTTATTACTGTTAACTACAGAAAGTGATTTTACCTCAAAGCTTTGAAAAACAAAACCACTTTTTATGCTGCAAGAAGCAAAGGCTCCCCCAGTAACACTTGTTACAAAAGACACTTCTTCAGATTTTCTTAGTTTTATTCCACATATTTCATCAAATACCTCTTTATAGATCAAAAATCAATTAAGTTTAGTGGTGGATATGAAAACTGTACCTGCAGGAGATCCTGAAAAAGTACTGCAGAAACAGAAACTATCAATTCTAGTTTTTGGTGGATTATTGACGCCATCAAGACACTGTTTGAAGAATTTAATTATGCAGCCAAATGGTTAAGAAAGTGATTGGCAGAATCTTTAGATTCTGCAGTGTTTCTTATGGCTCTTTATGTTCTGAGTTCAAATGAGGTGGAAGTTAACAATCAAATGCAAATAACAGCTACTCTGTTGATCTAGTGGCATGAGGCTACCCACTCATCATCGTTTAACATCTGCTTTCCATGCTAGCATGGGTTGGACGATTTGACTGAGGACTGGTGAACCAGATGGCTACATCAGGCTTCAATCTGATTTGGCAGAATTTCTACAGCTGGATGCCCTTCCTAACACCAACCACTCCGAGAGTGTAGTGGGTGCTTTTACATGCCACTGGCACGAAGGCCAGTCAACAGCCACTCTGAACAGAAAATATGCAAATCTATTTTTTAGTGGAGAATTAACATCATTAAGGCCATTGTCCAAGGAATTACTCAGTCAAAACATTAATGAATGAACAAAAGAGTCTTTGTGCAGTTGCTGGACTTGATAAAAATGACAGTCAAATATCCATTATAATCATGTTAGGGACACATGAGACAAAGTCACAGATATACTAACAGACAGGATTGTCACAGCTAGAACACCTTTGATCAAAGTTCTCAACAGGGATCACCTGGAGCTAAGGAACAACACCACCACCACCATGTGAGTTGAGCCACTGAGTGAGCTTCTATGTAGTTGCTTGACCTGCTGGAAACAGCAGTCAAATGTATGCATGTGTGTGTATATGTTTGTGTGTCTGTGCTTGTCCCTCCACCATCGCTTGACAACCGATGCTGGTGTGTTTACATCCCCGTAACTTAGCGGTTCAGCAAAAGTGACCGATAGAGTAAGTACTAGGCTTACAAAGAATAAGTCTTGGGGTCGATTTGCTCGACTAAAGGTGGTGCTCCATCATGGCCGCAGTCAAATGACTGAAAGTAAAAGAATAAAAGAGTAAAGTTGATCTCAGCAAAATTTGAGCTCAGAATGTAAAGGCAGGAGAAGTGTCACTAAGCATTTTGTCCAGCATGCTAACGATTCTGCCAAATCACCACAACAATAATTATCCTTTCTACTAAAGCCACAAGGCCTGAAATTTCGGGGGAGGGGACTAGTCAATTGCATCAACCCCAATGTTTAACTGGTATTTAGTTTATCAACCCCAAAAGGATGAAAGATAAAGTCAACCTCGGTGAAATTTGAACTCAGAATGTGAAATAACATTAGGCCTTTCGCCCAGCATGTGAACAATTCTGCCAACTTGCCGCCTTAATAATAATAATAATGATGATAATAATAATAATAATAATCCTTTCTACTAAAGACACAAGGCCTGAAATTTTAGGGAAGGGGACTAGTCAATTACATCAACCCCAGTTTTTCACTGGTACTTAATTTATTGACCCCGAAAGGATGAAAGGCAAAGTCGACCTCAGCAGAATTTGACCTCGGAAGGTCGAGATGAACAAAATACCGATAAGCATTTCATCTGGTGTGCAAATGATTCTGCCAGCTCACCACCATAATAATAATAATAATAATAATAATAATAATAATAATAATAATAA
>NC_069003.1:13060665-13062101 GCF_001194135.2 Octopus bimaculoides
TTTCTACAGTTAAGTTTCACACGTAAGGAATTTCCTTTCTCTGCCACCAACACCAACACTGCAATTACCAACCACCAATGCCGACAACAACAACAGCAACAGCAACACCAACATCACCTCCACAACCTTACAACACCAACACCACCGCCATCGACACAGCCACCGACATCGACCACCACCACCACCATCATCATCATAAAACTGAAGAAATAAAGAGAATTTATCTCGTTTTATCCGAATATAGTTCATCTTTTAACTTTTTTGTTGTTGTTCTTTTCAGTTTTGTGTGAGAAAGTGTAAACTATAGAATTAGCAGTGTGTATACACAGAACTCTATGTACGTTCATGTTCGTATGTGTGTGTATGTGTGTGTGTGCACATGCTGATGTAAACTGTATAGTTAATTTTGTGTATGTATATGTGTGCATGTGTTGATACAAATTGTGCAGTTAATATGTAGTAAACAGAGGTGTGTGAGTATGCATGTGTGTGTGTGTATGTGTATGTATGGGTGTGTGTGTATATATATATATATATATATATATATATATATGTTGTTGTACTTGGGGATGGTCATATTGCCAGTTTAGCAATATATATATATATACACCATACACACACACACACATGTAAATTTGTGTATGAATATAAGCATGTGTGCGTGTATGCATGTTGATGCAAACTGTGTAATTAATGGTATGTTAAAAATAGCAGTGTGTGTGTGTGTGTCTGTATGTATGTGTGTGTGTATGTATATATTTGTGTGTGTGTATGCATTGTATGTGAAAGTCTGACTTATTTTTCATCATTTTTATAATTGTACACAAATAGAACAAAAGGACTGACACAATTTTCACACACACACACTAATATATATAGTAATATATAAGTTTGTGTGTGTGCATATATACACACATAATATGAAATGGGAGCAGCACTCAATATATAATATAGAGTTTTAATATGTTTGTGTGTGGAGGTGGGGGATGTAAAATGCATGCATGTGTGTTTGTCTTAGATGTATACATAAGTCAGGAACACATAAATTACACACATATATTCATATAGAGATAAAAGATACAAATGTACACACACATATGTATATATGTATTTTTATATAAACACATATACAAGTACATTCACATATATACACACACACACACATTAATACATACATGTATATATACACATATTCATATATATATGCACATGCACATTCATACACATACACTCACATTTTCATACATATATATATACACATACACACATTTACATATATACACACACATTCATATATATACACATACACACATTCAAATATACACACACACACACTCACATATACACACACATTCACATATATATACACACACACACATACATACATACACATATTCACTCATACACACACACACACATTCACACACATATATACA
>NC_069003.1:13064709-13069439 GCF_001194135.2 Octopus bimaculoides
GATTTTCCCAGGGACCTCATGGAAGTAAGGATCCAATTTTGATCTATGTATACTGTGATTACCTGTCAGATAAATACTATAGGGCCTGATGCATTGATTTTCTCGGGGCCTATACTGCAACTAAGATGGCCCTGAGCGTATATACAACAATAGTGTATATGTATATATATATATATATGTGGGTAGAGGCAATATGCATGTATACAAGGGAGTGTTGAAAAGTTCCTGGCTTTAAAGGCATCGCAAAAGGCCTGACTGGAGGCCCAACCTTCCAAGTTCTTTTACAGGGCTTACAAAAACTGAAGGACTGCTGCAATAAGTGTGTGAATCTAAGAGGGGATTGTGTTGAATAAAATCATAATTAACTGAGTCTCCGGTATTTTCTTTTACCCAAAGCCAGGAATTTTCAGCACCCCCTCGTGTGTGTGTGTGCGTGCGTGCGTGCGTGCGTAAAGGTGGAAGTGGTGACAGTTCAGTGGTGTTGGTTGGTATTAAAAAGTTTCATTCATTCAAAGACAATCTTCAGATCAACCCACTCCACCTCTAACACTATCGTTGACACCCTACGTGCCAGATATGATACCTGATACAATGACCGCAAGCAGCATTAATTGAAATCAGAATCTACAGAACCAGAACAAATATTACAAGACATCCTCCATGCTACTGCTAACCAATTCTGTTGACCTACTGCCCTGCACTGGTGCTTTATACATGATTATCCCCACTAAAAGAAAAGAATGGAAGGTAAAGTTGACTTTAGTGTGATTTGAACACAGAGTACAGCGAGTCAGAACAAATACCACAAATCATTTTGTATGATGCCCTAACCACTGAGCCAATCCATTGTCTTATATATAAATGATTGTTGCTGTTGTTGCAGAGTCGACCTATGGCATACAAGAAATCAATGAAACAGATCGATACAATACACCACAGATCTACAAATATCCAATAATTCCACCTAGCTGAAGACCACACTACACATTTGAATATGCAGCAGCAGTGGTGGTTGTTATTTAGCCTCACTTCCGACATTCCAGCCATGCCGTTCCTGCCAAACTACATTATCCAATGTGCCAGCTACATTTTTTATGATGACATGGTGTAATTAGAGGGAAATTCAGCTGCTATTTCCAGTAGGTTCAGTGACCACAGAGGTAGGTACCATGTATTTCTCTGCTGTCCAGTCAATAATGGTGGTACTGGTGGCAGTGGTGGTGGCCACAGTAGAGGTGGGCTTAGTTGGAGTGAGTTAGTTGTTGTTCTCCTACACTGCACTCATAATTGGAGGTGTGCATGTCAGAAAGGTGTTCTAAGTGTGAAGCAGTGATGTGTAATGGAAGGAGTCAAGGCTGTATGGTGAGTGGAGGGAGGCAGTGCTGTGAGTAGGGATTGCGTAGTAAGTGGAGATGGGCTGCATCATGAGTGGGATCAGAGCTGTGAGTGGGAGCGGTGCTGTGAGTGGAAGCAGTGCTGTGAGTGGAAGCAGTGCCGTGAGTGGAAGCAGTGCCGTTAGTGAAAGTAGTGCCATGAGTAGGAGCAGTACCATGAGTGGGAGCAGTGCCGTGAGTGGGAGTGACGCTGTGAGTGGGAGCGGTGCATGAGTGGGAGCAGTGCCATGAGTGGGAACCGTACCGTGAGTAGGAGCAGTGCAGTGAGTGAGAGCAGTGCAGTGAGTGGGAGCAGTGCCGTGAGTAGAAGAAGTGAGTGAAGTGCAACAAGTGAATATTAGTAGCAAGATTTCCAAAGGTCAGCAACTTTCACAGGGGTCAGCAAACTGAATCCCTCACATATGTCGGAGGTTGTTCAGCTTTAGTCTTTAAGCATTTAAACCAGCCACATCCAGCTCAAATATCTTAACCTAATTTATGTCCAAACTGGCCAGATTCAGCCTCTCACACCTACCCTACAATCTCATTCCAAAAATAAACAATGATAATGCATGATTAATTCAATACAATGTGAAGAAACAAGCATTGCATTTGACAGAGTAATCTGAATGCTCCCGTCAAAAGCTCATAATTGAATCGACATTGTAGAAAGAAGTGATCTTCGTTTATTGTTGACAATGTCTGAGCTGAATATTGCAAAACAAGCAGAACAGTATCAACCACAAGCTTTGCATTAAATATTATCTTCTTTTAATAAAGATGTCCTTGTATGTTTATGACTCATTTTACTCGTGAACATTCATTTTCCATAGAATTTAGTTGTTAAAGTTTATGCGCAATAAATTGGTTATACGTCTAGAATATACAAAATAGTTCAGCAATTTTTATACAAGTCCTAATAATATTTAATATTTAAAAATACAATAGAATTTTTTAAACATTGAATGGGTGGGGTCTACAGGAGTAAAACAGGAATCAAAGACGTCCATGGGTAAAAAAAAAAAGGTTGAGGACCCTTGGGTTAGAATATACTTGTTGTTCTTGCTAGTTAAGCACAGGTCAATTCCTCATCAAACAGAGCTATGATCAAAGGTGTTCCAACCATGGCCATCCCAACATCTAGATGTATTCATCACTACATAATCTAATATGTCCTTCAAAAGACAACACAGAGCAAAGGTCAATAATTGGGGGATTTTTTTTTTCTTCTAAATATTACCTAAAAATCTACTCAAATAAAATTAAATTAGGCTCAGACTTCAAAGTTGTTGATTGATTTTAAAACTGTTTCAGAAGGTAAATAAACAAAATGTTGCCATCAGGCATGGCTGTGTGGAAAGAAGCCTGCTTCCCAACCACATGGTTCAAGGTTCAGTCCCATTGCATGGCATCTTGGGCAAGTGTCTTCTACTACAGTCTCGGGATGAGTAAAGCGTTGTGAGCAGGTTTGGTAGGCAGAAACTGAAAGAAGCCTGTTGTATATTGCGTGTGTGTGCGCACATGCACATTTGTCCCCCAATACTGCTTAATAACTGGTGTTGGTGTCCCCATAGCTTAGCAGTTCTGCAAAAGAGACCAATAAAATAAGTGCTTTTGACGGTAGCATTCAGATTACTCCAAAAGTTCAATTGTGTGTGTGTGTGTGTGTGTGCGGGCCGACTGTCATCCAGCTCCATCCAGAAACAAAAAAGCACATGGGTCGATTATTTTGACCACACCCTTCAAGGTGTACCCCAGCATGGCTGCAGTCTAATAACTAAAACAAGTAAAAAATAACAAGACGACAAATTGAAAAGGGATTAGTCAAGTAAATCGACCCCAGTACTTGAGTGGTACTTTATTTTATCAACCCCACAAAATTGACTGACAGGGTTTGAACTCGGAATGTAAAGAACGAAAAGAAATACAACCAAACGTCTTGTCTAACAGGATTCTGTCAATCTATAACCCCATTTTTTTTGGATTAACCCTTTAACTGAAAATTCAGTTCCATGGTTATTCCGATAATGATGTTAAATACCTAACAAAAAATAGAATTGGTATTCTCTGCAAGTCACATTGTGTCAATAAACTTAACAAAAAATAGTTTCAAATAAAAAATTCCTCCACAAAAGATAGATTGGAATATAAAATTGTTTTCTGTAGTTAAGGGAAATGAAATTTTGAGCAGATATATCAGATTTCCACAGTAGAAGGGTTAATGACACTCTAGACATCAATTAATGACAATTATTAATTAATTCATCAATGAAATAAATTAATGACAATTAATTAATTAATCAATGTTATATATTAATGACAGTTACTGAAGAACAGGAAGCTTTCATTAAAAATATCTCTACTTCGTATTTTGTGAAAAATGATGGGTTTAGTGGAGATGCATGGCTTAGTGGTTAGAGTCTTAGGCTACCAATCTTACAATCATGAGTTCGAATCCTGGCAGCATGTTGTGTCTTTGAGCAAGACATTTTATTTTGCATTGGACCGGTCCACTCTGCTGCCAAAAATGAGTTGTGCCCATTATTCAAAAGGCCAACTTCAACACATTTTCTGTCACGCTGAATCTCCCTGGGAATTATATTAAGGGTACACATGTCTGTGAAGATCTCAATAACTTACATGGTAATTTCACGAGCAGGTTGTTTCGTTGATCGGATCAACTGAAACACTCACTGTCATAACCAACAGTAAGTGAAAATATCAGAATGTTCCAGAAGTAAGAGACAGGGGTGTTTTGTTTTGTTTTGTTTATAAAGCTTGCCCAGGTAGAAGGTGTAGTAGCCATAATGGTTACCGACTTTCTTGGAGACTGGTGAGATTGATACAGTCAATTGGTATTATATCAATATTTAAGGTGCCTGTAGGGCTGTGTGATTAAGAAGCTCGCTTCACAACCTTGTGATCTTGGATTCAGTCCTACAGTGTAGCACCTCAAGCATCGGCCAAAGACTTGTGAGCAGATTAGGCAGACAGAAACTGAAAGAAGTTTGTCGTGTGCATGTGTGTGTGTGTGTCTCTCTCTCTATCTATCTATCTATCTATCTATCTCTGCTTGTATCTCTTTGTCCTGATACTGTGTAAAATGACTGTCATTCTCATACAAGCAGTGTCATTTTATTTCCAATATTCTCCAAAAACATGCCTGGCCATGGGGAAATACTTGTTTGGAAACAGGTGAAGGTTGGCAACAAGAAGGGAATCTGGCCAGAGAAAATCTGCCTCAAAAGATTCTGTCCAACACATTCAAGCATGGAAAAGTGGATATTAAAATGACAAACTGAATGAAACCCATTGTGTGTATGTGTGTGTGTATGTATATGCATGCATGTGTGTGTG
>NC_069003.1:13069539-13070678 GCF_001194135.2 Octopus bimaculoides
TATATATATATATATATATATATATATATATAAATTCAAAAATTGAACAGAAGCAGAACTAGTGTAATAGATATTATCAACCCCACATATATTTAATGTACATGCTTTGTATCATATATTTGCTGGTAGGCTGCTAGTGCCATGGTAGAGAATACTTTCTCAGAGACTTAAGAGTTGTGGACAGGAGAGTTAACTCGCCTTCAATCTCATCTAGGAGTGATGGGCATCATTGTTTTGCCATGTTTGTAGCATGTCAACATCACACACCTGATTAGGATCAGAGATGAATCACTTCACCAGTCCATGACTTATATACTCATGACATTGCAAACCATGTGTGGGTATGTCTGGACAATGCATACATAAGAATAAATTCAAATATGAAATAGAAGCAGCACTAGTGAGATAAGCAACATCAACCACATATACTTAACGTATAAGCTTCGTTTAATTTCCGGTAGGCTGCTACTGGCATGCTGGTGAATACACTCTCAAAGAGCAGATGTTAAAGTTACTAACAATCGTTTTCATGAAGTATTGTTTCATATGTATAAATGTTTGAAAGGTAAAACAATGCAAGATATAGAAGTTTATACAGGTAGATGGTTAATGATATAATCTGATATTGTAATATTGCCAAGTTAGGAAATACTAATATTACATAATTGTACTAACAGACACAGACATGGCTGTGTGGTAAGCAGTTTGCTTCCTAACCACATGGTTTGGGGTTCATTCCCACTGGATGGCACCTTGGGCAAGTGTTTTCTACTAAAGCGTTGGGCTGACCAAATGTTTTGTAGAAACTGAAAGACGCCCGTCATGTGTGTGTGTATACACACACACACACACATATACACACACACACACACACATATATATATATATATATATATATATATACACATACATACAAGCATATCCCACCCTACACCGTTAATTGGTTCCAGGAGACACAACTTAAATTAACTTGTCTCTAGGCTAAACTGATAATAACCATTCCCAATACTTTATTTATGAACGTATTTTCAATAATATATGGTTAATAAAAAACTTATTTTAAGCTTACAAAAAACAATTTTTATTTTTCAAAACAGTATAATAACAAAAAAAGTAATCTAAATTTACGAATACGCTTT
>NC_069003.1:13070791-13071819 GCF_001194135.2 Octopus bimaculoides
ATGAGACATAGTAAAATAAAAGCTTTTTTTAAGCTTAAAAAACAAATTCAGTAATTAATATTCTTTTGCAATAGTAAAGAGAAACTAAATTATTTTAAATTTACCAATATGTACATACAATTTGGTGGTTTCATGATTTCGTTCATTAAGCTACACTACTTTATGGTGTGTATCTTAACATTTACTGTACATATTTTAATATGATTTTATATACTTTTATTATTATTTATTGTACAGTAACATGATTTTATGTGCTTTTAACGGTTTTCTAGTGATTTTACAATTCAAATATTTGTGGTGGACAGACACAAAGTCGAGTAAAATGACTTAACTGAATTTTTATTTTTCCATATATTATTTTTGAAAACCAATGTATAATCAAGAACGACTTAAGTCAAGGTATGCCTGTATGTATGTGTATATATATATACATATACATATATATATATATATATATATATATATATATAGTCAATAGATGAGGTCCAGAGATTCTCAGTATAGAAAACACTTAGTAGCGGTCAAATGATTTGAACTTAGATTCCGATGTCTTTACAGGGGACCAATTCCATGGGGTTATAAGAGGAAATTCAGGTGAGCAGATATAGAGGCAATTATGCAGATAAACAAATTAAATGTAACAGTTTGCATTTGGTGTACAAAATATATGTATGTATACAGGCAAACAGAAAGAAAGCAAAGAAAATTTTCAGACAATGATTTATATATTAATAGATCAAACTTACACAGAGCTAAAGGGGAAGAGTTAAGGTGTTATAAGGGCTTCTTTCAGTTTCTGTCTACCAAATCCACTCATAAAGCTTTGGTCAACACGAAGCTGTAGTAGAAGACACTTGTCCAAAGTGCCACACAGTGGGACTGAACCCAGAACTATGTGGTTGGGAAACAAGTTATACTTTGCATGTATACATATATATATTTTATTTATTATATATATATATATATATATATATATATAAAGCAATTATATACTGCCAACTTAACATGACAGTCCCATTAAGGGAATC
>NC_069003.1:13074964-13083787 GCF_001194135.2 Octopus bimaculoides
GTTCAGCATATTATCCTCCATTTTCTAATTGTTACACAAATTTTGAGTAAAACCACCACTTTTACCCGCTCCCATTGATTGCACCTAGTATAGCACTAGCGTAGCAATAATTGGGTACCCTCCCAGCAGTATACTGGATAGATACTATCCCTTAGTGGGTTGAACCCCCAACCCCTAACTCTCTCACGCTATATATATATATATATATATATATACATACACACACACATATATATATATATATATATATATATATATATACATATATACATACACACACTCGCAAACACGATGAGCATCTTTCAGTTTGCATCTACCATATCCAATCACAGGGCTTTCGTCAGCCTGGGTTTACTGTAGAAGACACTTGCCCAAGGTACCAGCTAGTGGAAATGAAACTGAGACCATGTGGTTTGGAAATAAACTTCTCACCACACAGCCACACCAACGCCAAATGATTAAAGATGGAATGAACTCCATTTAATCAGTCAAGTTGTTACTGTGGTTGTGGTGGTGGTGGCGGCGGTAGTGGTGGAAGGTGACAGAGATGGCGTTGGGGATGATAGCAGTGGTGGTGGTGGTTTATATATCTCAACAGTCAGGGTAACCATAATAATTATTTTTATTGATTATACTCAGGTCAGCTCCGTGTGTCTGTGTCTCTGTGTGTGATTCCACCTCTTTGAAACACCACAAAAAGGAATGAGTTCCAACGACAACAAAATGTCGTGACGTTTTGTGATGGACCTTTACGTTTTGAGTTCAAATCCTGTTGGATGGAGGGAAGGAGACCCAAGTTTGCCTTTTCTCCTTTCCAGTCCAGTTAGTCATTTCCATAATAAACTACTTCCATTCCTAGTCGTGGATGGAATTATATAGATGATGATGATGGCTAAACAATGACGACGACAGTGGTAAAAACAAATACTTAACAGGGAGGTAACTAGTGTGAAATGCATATGAGCAACGAAAAGAATATTAAGAGTTACCTCCCTTGCATCATCTACGAATTTGTTTTCTAATTTATAACCTCTTCAATGCCCGCGAGATTTAGTTGTTATTTCTAGCAGATCAGAAAATTCTGTAGAGGGGCATTTCACATAGATTTATATCTTTTATTTTTTTATTTGTTTCAGACATCAGATTGCAGGCAATGCTCGGGCACCATATTGAAGAAATTTTAGTCGAATGAATCTACCCCAATAGTTACCTTTTTTGTTCAGCCTTGCACTTATTCTATCAGTCTCTTTTGCTGAACAGCTAAGTTACAGGGATGTAAACACACCAGCAGTGATTGCCAAGTGGTGGAGGCGGGGAGTAACACACACACACACACACACACACACACACACACACACCCATATATATGACGAGCTTCCTTCAGTTTGTCTCTACTAAATCCACTCACAAGGTCAAACCCAGAGGCAAGCTTCTTACCACACAGCCATATCTGTGCCTATATATACATATATGGGGCATGTGTACTTTGATCAACCCATCTGCTTATCTGAGTGACCATGACACTCAATGAATGTTATAGTGAGAAAAAGATATTTTTACAGTTCCTATCCTGTACATATATATGCACAGGGGTGACTGAGTGATAAAAAGGTTACATCCCAATTACATGGTTCCAGGTTCAGTCCCACTGCATGGCACTTTGTGCAAATGTCTCTTACAATAGCACCAAAGAATTGTGACTGGACACGACAGACAGAAAGTGAAAAAAGGCTGTCATGTGTGTGTGTGGCTTTTTGGCTGTATCTGTTTGACAACTGGTGTTGGTGTGTTTATATCCCCATAATGTAGCAGTTCGGCATAAGACATCAATAGAATAAGTAAATATCAGGATTAAAAAATAGAAAGTACAGATATCGATTCATTCAACTAAAATTCTTCAAGGGAGTGCCCCAGCATGGCCACAGTCTAATGACTGAAACAAGTAAAAGGTAAAAATATAATGGGATTTTTTTAAAACATTGAATGATGGCAGGGGTCCATTTGAGTAAAACAGGAATCATAGGGGTCCATAGGTAAAAAATAGTTGAAACCCACTGTCCTAAGCTGTTCATTAGGGACACAACCTCTGCGTTTACAGTTTTCCAAATCCTTCAATACAGAACAAAATACCACCAGGTATTTTGTGCTATGTCCTAACAATTCTGACAACACAAAATTGGTTTCAAATTTTAGCACAAGGCCAAGTATTTCGGGGGAGAGTCTAAGTTGATTACATCAACCCCAGTGTTCAACTGGTACTTACTTTATAGACCCCAAAAGTCAACCTCAGCAGAATTTGAACTCAGAATATGAAGACTGACAAAATACCACCAAGTATTTTGCCCAGCATGCTAACGACTCAGCCAGCTCACCACCTTAACGACAACACAATATTAATTTTTTTTGTTTTCATCACAAAACTCATTAACTCTCTAACCCACCTGTTCTACATCTACCTTGTTCACGCCAATACCGCCACCACCACTATGTATCACCACAAAACTACCACCACCATCTAATACCGCCACCACCACCTCATCCCACTACCACCACCACCACCACATACCACCATCAAAATCACCACATTCCTCCACACCAAACTACCACCACCATATACCTAAACACTACTCCCACCACTACTACCACACAGCTCCCATATATCTCCACACCATCAGACCTATACAATATGTCAAGGTAAAACAATCACAGTCTTTATTTTCTTAATTTTGTTCTAGCTTTGTTCTGTTCTTCTCTTTGCCTTTGTTTTTATTTTTTAATTTATATTCGTTTTCCTCTTAATTTTCTCACTACACAACAGCTTGAATGACAAATTTAACCCACACAACTACTACTGCTACTACTATTAATTAAGCCAGCCATAATTACTGATTTCAAATTTTGGCACAAGGCCAGCAATTTCAGAGAAGAGGATAAGTCAATTACATCAACCCCAGCGCTCAACTAGCACTTATTTTATTTACATTTGATGGACAATTGTCCTCATCTTGTTTGATGTTAACACAACATTTCAGCTGATATACCCTCCAGCCTTCATCAGGTGTCTTGGGGAAATTTTGAACCTGGGTTCTCATTCCTAACATATTTTTCTATACTATTATTATTCAGGTCACTGCCTGGAATCGAACGGGTTAGTAGCCCCAAGATTCTGAGTTCGATTCTAGGCACCGACCTGAAGAAGAAGAAGAAGAAGAAGAAGAAGAAGAAGAAGAAGAAGAAGTAGAAGAAGTAGTAGTAGTAGTAGTAGTAGTAGTAGTAGTAGTAGTAGTAGTATCAAAAAATACCTTAGGAATGAGAAACCAGGTTCGAAATTTCCCCAAGACACCTGATGAAAGCAGGAGGATATATCAGCCGAAATGTTGTGTTAACAACAAACCAGATGAGGACAAATATCCATCAAATGTAAATAATGTACATGATTCCTCATCTCTTAAACATAGAACTGTATTATTTTATTGACCCTTAAAGGATGAAAAGCAAAGTCAACTTTGGCAGAATTTGAACTCAGAATGTGAAAAATGGACGAAATTCAACTAAGTATTTCACCAGGTGCCCTAATGATTCTGCCAGTTCACCACCTTAAATCCAGCCGTAATTATTAAGGTGGCAAGCTGGCAGAACTGTAAGCATGTTGGACACAATTCTTAGCAGCATATCTTCCTGGGCTTTACATTCTGAGTTCAAATCCTGCAGGGTTGACTTTGCCTTGCATCCTTTTGGGGTCAATAAATTAAATATAAGTACTGGAGGTTAATGTGACCGACTTACTCACTCCATTCAAAATTGTTGGCGATAAAGCCAGCGATAAGAAAGAATTATTGATCTAGAGAGTAAGAGAGCCTCTATGCAGATACTTGAGCTGCTACAAATAGCAGCTAAATCTTCCAAAAAGTACTTCTTGCCATGTCTCAATATTGATATAATGTTGTTATATACAGATGTTTCTTATTTCTTTATTCCCCACAAGGGGCTAAACATAGAGGGGACAAACAAGGACAGACAAAGGGATTAAGTCGATTACATTGACCCCAGAATGCAACCGGTACTTAATTTATCGACCCCGAAAGGATGAAAGGTAAAGTCGACCTCGGCGGAATGTGTGTGTTTATCCCCCCCACCACCACCACCACCAGTTTGATAACTTGTGTTGGTGTGTTTACATCTTTGTAACTTAGTAGTTCAGCAAAAAGAGACTGACAGAATAAGTACCAGCCTTTAAAAAAAGAAAGTAAGCACTGGGGTTGATTCATTCAACTAAAAATTCAAGGTGGTGCTCGAGCATGGCCACAGTCTAATAACTGAAACAAGGAAAAGACAATATATATATATGTGTGTATATATATATATAGAGAGAGAGAGAGGGGGAGAGGTAATATACAAAGAGTTTTGGTCAATTGACATAACATAATAGGTGTGTACTATGAGTGCTCAGCTTGGTTGACCACTAAGACTCCGGCTTAAACTGCATCTAAAAAATGCAGTGCTGAAAATGCCTATCAAAGGTGGCTAGAAGTGGTTTCTCCTTGAGCAGGCAGATATAGATTAAAATAAAGAATGAAAAAGCAAAACACTTGGCAGCACTTGAAAAACAACTTAAATAGAAAATATAAATATAGTGACGAGTAGTTATGATAAAAAGATAAAGTCTCTTACAGCTGTTTCTAGAATAGCCAAACATGTGGATCATGATACTGAGGATTCCATAAGCTAAGAATTGCATCATTGGAGAGAGAGAGAGAGACGTCAGGAAAATATAGAACTTAAACAATATCCTCAATCAAGGATATTAGTACTTTCCAGTTTGGTGCAAAAAGGAAGGAAGGATCAGAATGAAAAGTACATGCATTAGGTAGTTCCATGATCAAATAAATAATAAATAAACTTGATAGATAGATAGATAGATGGATGGATGGATGGATGGATGGATGGAGTATGCAAGAGAGAAGACTGCACTGGTTTGGTTATTTAAATCATATGGATACAGACAATTGCATACAGAAGTACTGATCCTTTATAGTGGATGGAACTTGTGGAAGAAGGAGACCCAGGAAGACATGGGATGAAGTATTGAAGGCCGACCTCAAGACACTGAGCCTTACGAAAGAGATGACTAAGAGCTGAGATATCTGGTGCTTTGCTGTACTCAAGAAGACCCATCCACCACAGCAGAATTGGTACCAGTGCTGGTGCAAGGTTAAAAGCACCCAGTACACTCTGTGGAGTGGTTGGCATTAGGAAGGGCATCCAGCCATAGAAATCATGCCAGAACAGACAATGGAACCTGGTGTGGCCCTTTGCCTTACTAACTCAGATCAAATCATCCAACCCATGCCAGCATGGAGAATGGACGTTAAATGATGATGATGATGATATATCATTAACATCCACTTTTCTATTCTTGCATGGGTCTGATGGAATTTGTTGAGGCAGATATTTTCTACAATTGGAAGCCTTTCCTGTTGCCAACCCTCACTTGCTTGCAAGCAAGGTAATATTTTCCCCATAGCCAGACATTTGCCACTAAAAACTAGAAGCAAACAACATTGCTTGTATGATGGTGATGCTCATTCACAACCATCATATGACGTCAAGAAAAGGGTTCACTCAAGCACACATAGACACACACACACACAATATATATATATATATTTATATATTTCAAGGTTTTTAACTTTTAAATTTGTATATTTAAAAGAGATAGAAACTTTAAACTCGATATATCCAAGATATAATGATCCCCTAAGGTAAGTACTTATGCTATATTGGTAACGGTTGCAACATCCTCTGGAAAATTATATATATATATATATATATATATACACACACACACACATACACACACATATGTATATATCTGTGTACGAAGGTGCTAAAAAGTCCCTAGCTTTAAGGGTATTGTGAAAGGCTTGGTTGGAGGTCCAACCTTACAAGATTTTTACAGGGCCTAGAAAAACTGAAGGACCACTACAATAAGTGTGTGAATGTGAGAGGAAAATATGTTGTATAAAATCATAATTAACTGATCCTCTTGTATTTTCTTTTACCCAAAGCCAAGAACTATTCAGCACCCCCTTGCATAAAGTCTACCATTAGTTTCACTTAAGAAAAATTTCAACAAGTTTACAAGTCGATCTCATAGAAAAATTGGTGTTTGACTCTATTCTAGCGTTTTAATCCAAAATGGAGAGAAACACCAATTTTTCTATATGATTGGCTTGAAGAATTGTTGAGGTTTTTCTTAACATGAAACCAATGGTAGCCTTAATACACAAATAAAGAACCTTTATCCACCAATGCAGTGTTAAGCACTCATTCTCATTGTTTGGAGGCTTTGGTTGGCCCAGAGCTATTGCAGAAGTCACTTGCCCAAGGTGTCATGCAATGGAACTGAACCCAAAATGACATGGTTGGCAAACAAAGCTTCTCAACCACTGAGCCACAACATGTAATGTGTTTGCCTGTGTGTTCATTTTCCCATCTGTATCGACAATGATGATGACAACAACAATGATGATGATGTCCTATCCAGGTGTCTCCACTTTCCCTGAAGACATTTCAAAACAGGATCTGAAATAAACATTTTAAACACGACAACACTGAGCAAATCAGTAAACCAACCAACCAACCAACCAAATAGCCAGCTTATAACATGCAGCCATACAGCCATCCTCTGAAATAAAGAAAAACAAAATGACCAGAGAAAGTGAGTGCTTACAATGAAGTGGACAAAAGCCAACTTTACAAACACACATTGGTGTGGGATTGGTTTTTAATGATCCTTGATCTGACAACAGCAGCTTTTATATAAACCACAGAGCTCTCTCTCTCTCTCTCTCTTCCCTCTAATATATAACCCTATTGTTTTATATACTTCCAGCTGCATCAGAGGGTAAGGTCCCTATTGTTTCCAGCTGCTTCAGAGACATTTCCATGAATGCGAAACCAAAAACAGGCTCTCAAAATTCAGCTGAAACAGACTTAGCTTTTTATCAATTGTTGGTATTCTCAACAAATGTGGACGTTCGTGTGGACAATTCTTATCTCGTCTTACTCTAATAGGATTCTGTAAGTATATATACATGTGCATATGTGTGTATGTGTGTGTGTGTATCATCATCATATATATGTACACACACACACACATGAGGGATGTTGAAAAGTTTCTGGATTTGGGTAAAAGAAAAAACAGGAGGATCAGTTAATTGTGATTTTATTCAACATATTCCCCTCTCAGATTCACATATTTAATACAGCATTCCTTCAGATTTTTTAAGCCCTGTAAAAAGAACTCATAAAATTGGGCTTTCCATGATACCCTTAAAGCCAGGAACTTTTCAGCACCCCCACGTGTGTGTGTGAGAGAGTGTGTACATGTATATAAACATACACAGATAGGAGACTGCGCTGGTTTGGTCATGTGATGCAGATGGATGCCAACAGCTCCATACAGAAGTGTCAATCTCTCAAAGTGTATGGAATGCTGAACCTTTTGGACGAGATGACAAAAGACCGAGGTATGTGGCACCTTGCTGTACTCAAGGAGTACAGCAGAAGTGTTAAAGCCACTTCTCCCAATCCTGCTAAAGAGGATTGGGATGCAGGAGCCCTGTGCTGTGTCATGTGATAAGCATTCATGCCAGTGCTACATGAAAGTGCTCGTATCAGCAGCACGTTAAAAGCACCAAGCATACACTTAGTGGTTGGCATTAGGAAGGGCATCCAGTCATAGAAACCAAACTAAATCAGACTGGAACCTGGTGCAGCTCTCCAGCTTCGGTCAAAATGTCCAACCCATGCCAGCATGGAAAACAGACATAAAAGGAAGATGATGATGATGATGATGATATATACATATGCATATATATATATATATATACATATATATATATATATATATATATATATATATACATATATATATATATATATCATCATCATCATCATTTAACATCCGCTTTCCATGCTAGCAATCGTCATATATATATATATATATATGTGGAGGCACATGGCTTAGTGGTTAGGGTATCAGCATCATGATCATAAGATTGTGGTTTCGATTCCTGGACCGGGCGACGTGTTAGTATTATAGTTCATCACCATATTTTATATATTATAGTTCATCACCATTCCATATTATAAATTTGTGGTTGCACTCCAGTTATACTGGTTTTTACAAAGAATGATATTCAAGACAATATATAAATTATGGTCATTAACATTTTTTCTTTTATTGGAATAAATTTGGCTTACAGTTGTTTCCAGTAATCATTATAGGTTTGTTACCGATAGGTTTACTCAACTGGTCAATTGGTCAGTTGAGAAAAGTTGAACGCCCTAAAAATTTAATGCTACTTTTTCCAGAGCCATTTCTGGTTATAAGAAAGTAGAACACTGAAGGAATGGTAGAGGCATGGTGGAGAAGGGAAAGAAAAAAGACAAGTGGAAAAGAGACAAAGAGGAAAGGGCCATCCTATTCCTTTTTACTATTAAATACCTCCCCTCCCCTATTCCTTCTATTCCTTCCTCTCTTCTTTCCTTCTCTTCCAAATTATCACTTCTCTTCCTCCTTCCTCTTCATCTCTCTCCCACTTGCCTCTTTTACATATACATACATATAGGCGCAGGAATGGCTGTGTGGTAAGTAGCTTACTTACCAGCCACATGGTCTCGGGTTCAGTCTCACTGCGTGGCACCTTGGGCAAGTGTCTTCTACTATAACCTCGGGCTGACCAAAGCCTTGTGAGTGGAGTTGGTAGACGGAAACTGAAAGAAGCCCGCCGTATATATGTATATATATATATATAT
>NC_069003.1:13083973-13088323 GCF_001194135.2 Octopus bimaculoides
TATATATACGTGTATATGTGTGTATATGTTTGTGTGTCTGTGTTTGTTCCCTAACATCGCTTGACAACCGATGCTGGTGTGTTTACGTCCCCCGTAACTTAGCGGTTCGGCAAAAGAGACCGATAGAATAAGTACTAGGCTTACAAAGAATAAGTCCTGCGGTCGATTTGATTCGACTAAAGGCGGTGCTCCAGCATGGCCACAGTCAAATGACTGAAACAAATAAAAGAGTATATATATATATGTATATACACATACATTCATACACACACACATACATATATATATGTGTGTGTGTGTGTGTATGAATGTATGTGTATAAAAGAGGCAAGTGGAAGAGAAGTGATGATTTGGAAAGGAAGGATTAAAATGAAGAGAAGGAGAGAAGAGAGGAAGGAATAGAAAGAATGTGTGTGTGTGTGTGTGTGTGTGCGTGTGTCTGGGTATGTATATATGTACATGTGTATGGTTGCATATATACGTGGGTGTACATGCGAATGTTCCACGCAAGTGTGAGTGAGCATATGCATATATAGATTGTACGTATTTTAGAAGTGCATTTGAATATAGTTGTGCGCATATGGGCATGTGCACAGGTGTGTGTGTGTGTGTGGATATACATTTGTGTATTCATGCATGTGTGCATGCACGCGGGTATGGGAATGTGCACATGTGTGTGTGTGCACGTGTGTGGATATGTATACGTGTACATGCATGGTTGCATATATATATATGTGCATTTTTGGCGTATGTGTAGGTGCACATGTATCTTTCATGCGAGTATGAGTGAGCATATGCATATAGGCACATGTACGTGGGTGTGCGGGCACGCATGTGTATGTATGTACATGCACACATACACGATTGCTATGAGCATTTTTAATCCTTTACTTTTTACTTCCTCCCCTTCGGTTTTTTCCCTTATTTAAGTCATTCTAATAGCTCTTTTGTCTTAATAACGATCAATTATACAGTATCCCTTTGTTTAATGGTCATTTCCATAGCATATTTTAATTGCCTTGATAACTGAAGAGATGCCAGTGCGGGTTTCCACCCCGACATTCGAAACTCGGAGTTTTATTATGGCAACCGAATAATTGTCACATATTATATTACAGATAAATTCCTCTGTTTACATAATATCGAGGTCTCTTTCATTCTTTTGTTGTCTTACCATTACTATTAATATATATGTGTGTGTGTGTGTGTGTGTGTGTGTGTGTGTGTTTGTGTGTGTGTGTGTATATAAAGACTCCGTCAGTCACGAATGACCATGGGTGCACTTAAGAGGTTCCCTTCCGGGGTATAAGTCTGGGCAGAAAGTCACCTTACCAGCGAATGCACAACCTAGGGTTGTTTTTATGGAAGACCAGCAGTCGCCCATGCATACCAGCCTCCCCTCCCCATGCCACCGATGTTGTCCAAGGGAAAGGCAAAGGCTGATACAGCTTGACACCAGTGATGTCACAATTCATTTCTACAGCTGAGTGAACTGGAGTAATGTAAAATAAAGTGTCTTGCTCAAGAACACAACATACAGCCCAGTCCAGGAATCGAACTCATGACCATATGATCGTAAGCTCGACACTCTAACCACTAAGCTATGCACCTTCACACACACACACACATATATATATATATAGAGAGAGAGAGAGAGAGAGAGAGAGATAGATACACGCACATACATATAGACATGCATACACATGCATATATAGATATATATAATACACATATACTTGTTCTGACACACACCATGTGAATCAGGGGTCCCAAACCACCAGGTCCCAGACCAGTACTGGGTCAAACAGAAAGAATATATTTCAAAATGTTATTTCAATTCCGTTGACTATCACAGTCTGTGGGATGTTTTTGCATTACATATATTTTTCTATACACGTATTATATATACAATACTTAAATTATGTGGTAGGCACTTTATTTTGTTTTGCTGTGTGTGTGACCCAACACCCACCCACCAACCTCCAAGTCCATGAAAAAGATCAACTTGCATAAAATCTGTTCATGGTGCAAAAAAGAAGTTAGGGTCGGCTGCTATGGATCGCTCTCTCCCACACATCTCTGCACCCAAGCTTATTTAGTAACACCTCATAGTCTTTCCTTTCCTTATTGTTAATAAAGTTGTCATGGAGCCTGTTGGCTCCTTTATATATTTTACTTTGGCCTACAATATGAAAAAGAGTCTTCTTTAGGAAGCAATTCCTTGTATTCAGCTTATGAGACCTAGATTATACTTCAATGCAGCAATTATTATGATTATTATTATTATTACTACTTCTATTAAAAGTTGTGCCTTCAATGTTCAACTGTAATTCTATTATAAAATAGGTGAGATATTTTGATAAGGGTGGCGAGACACACACACACTGTTTCATTGAGAAGAGAGTGTGTCTGGACGTAAGACAGATTTCGTTACAATTGTATAGGTGAGACTTCATTAATTAGCTCTTAGAAAAAATACAAATGTGTGTATGTGTGTATTCTTTTACATTACAGTCATTTGACTGTGGCCATGCTGGAACACCGCCTTGTGTGTGTGTGTGTGTGTGTGTGTGTGTGCATGTATACATATGTACATACATATATGTGTGTGTGTGTGTGTCAGTATACATACATTCTTTTTCATTTCTATCCCTCTTTCTGTATCCTGTCTTTCTTTTTACCCTTTTTTCCCTCAACCCACCACACAGATTCTCTTCCCCATTCAACTCCAGATTTTTTTCAACTAACTCATATATAAAAGGCATAAATTTTCTGTAAAAAAATTCATTCTTGATGATTCTCCAAAACAAGATGAAAGCACTAAATAATTATCCAAAATTCTGACCACTGCCTTTTTCTTAATATACAGAATTTGTACACCACTTCAAACACTCTATACATACATGTATATACATATACTTCTGTGGAGGCATAATGGCCCAGTGGTTAGGGCAGCGGACTCGCGATCATAGGATCACGGTTTCGATTCTCAGACCAGGCGTTGTGAGTGTTTATTGAGCGAAAACACCTAAAGCTCCACGAGGCTCCGGCAGGGGATGGTGGCGAACCCTGCTGTACTCTTTCACCACAACTTTCTCTCACTCTTACTTCCCCGTTTCTGTTGTGCCTGCAATTCAAAAGGTCAGCCTTGTCACAATTTGTGTCATGCTGAATATCCCCCGAGAACTACGTTAAGGGTACACGTGTCTGTGGAGTGCTCAGCCACTTACACGTTAATTTCACGAGCAGGCTGTTCCGTTAATCGGATCAACTGGAACCCTCGACATCGAAAGCGACGGAGTGCCAACAGGCATATACATACATGTCTTGCTGTGCTTGAAAAGACATATCAAGCTAAGTAAAAACATGGTTGCTCTTGCATATAGATCTGTCCCCTGCATCTCTCTCCTGCTGAGCATCCCTAATCTTGCAAGTTCATGGGTGCTGGTGCCACATATAAAGCACCCATACCAGTACCACATAAATGTACCCGTACCAATGCTGTGTAACGGCACCCAGTACACTCTGTAAAGTAGTTGGTGTTAGGAAGGGCATCCAGTCATAGAAACCATGCCATAACAGACATAGAGCCAGGACAGCTCTTCAGCTGGCCAACTGCTGTCAAATCATCCAACCCATACCAGCATGGCAAACGGATGTTAAATATATACATACATACATACATACATACATACACATACATATATATATATGTATGTATGTATATACACGACAAACACACGCATATGTATATATTTTGCTTAGGCCTTGTGAGAAGAATAACCTGGTGTAGAACTCAATATACTTATGTTTCAGAACAAAGCATTAGATGAGGATGGAGCAGTAATAAAAAAAAAAGCAATAACAAGGAAAACAATGGTTATGTTGTGAACTTCATTAACTTACAATTGTTTCTGCTATGAGATTGAGTATCTGAATAACATCCATGAAGCTATGGGGTCTTATTCAGGCACTCAACTATAAGTCCACTGCATCCCATAGCAGAAACAGCTGTAAGGCGGTGAGCTGGCAGAAACGTTAGCATGCCAAGCAAAATGCTTAGTGGTGTTTCGTCTGCCGCTACATTCTGAGTTCAAATTCCGGTGAGGTTGACTTTGCCTTTCATCCTTTCGGGGTCAATTAAATAAGTACCAGTTACGCACTGGAGTTGATATCGACTTAATCCGTTTGTCTGTCCTTGTTTGTTCCCTCTGTGTGTAGCCCCCTGTGGGCAGTAAAGAAATAAGTAACAACTATAAGCTAATGGAGTTCATAACATAATCATTGTTCTTTCCTGTATCATCTCTTTTTCTTATATATATATAATATATATATATATATATATATATA
>NC_069003.1:13088698-13091773 GCF_001194135.2 Octopus bimaculoides
TATATATATATATATATATATATATATATATATGCATAGGTATGTATATATGCATATATGTATATGTGCATGTGTGTGTGTGTGTGCCCCACACCACCGCATGTCAACTGGTGTTGGTGTGTTTACATCCCCATAACTTACTGGTTCAGCAAAAGAAACCGATAGAATGAGAACCTGGTTCAGAAGGAAAAATAAGTCCTGGGTTCAATTTGTTCAGCTGAAAACCTTCAACCACTGCATCAACTAGACTATCAGATGTTGTTATACACCACTGGTCACAATGTGCCTCATCGTGTTGTAACCTTCGAATAGAATGCCAGTCCATTGCAGGGTTACTCATTTTACAGCTGTGAAATGAAGTGTCTTGCTCAAGAACACAATACACCACCCTGTCTGGAAATCAAAGCCATGATTTTGCAATCATGAGTGCCTTCACACACACACACACACAGCATTATCATCATCGTTTAACGTCCATCTTCCATGCATGCATGGGTTGGATGGTTGACAGGAGCCATCCATGTAGAAGACTACCCCCAGCTACTGTCTGTTTTGGTAGGGTTTTTATGGCTGGATGCCCTTCCTAACACCAACCACTTTGCAGAGTAGACTGAGTGCTTTTTACATGGCACTAGCACAGGCAAGGTTAGTTTTGACATGGATTTTACAGCTAGATGCCCTTCCAAATGCCAACCACTTTACAGTGTGGACAGGATGCTTTTAATGTGGCACCTGCACTAGCACGGTCACCAAGTAACTCACAAGTACTCCTTTAACTTGAAATTCTTGTCCGAATCCATTGCATCCACTAGGTGTTGGAGAGAGTTCCAAGTGTAAAGTGCCTTGAAGGCACGGATCACACCTTGATCCATAGGCTGGATGTGGGAGGTGGTGTTGGCAGGGAGGAACCCGACTTGAACTCCCTCGTGATTGAAATCCAAAGAGTGGCCACCAACATTATCCACAACAAGCAACACCTTGAATTCCATTCAAACATTTTGGAGGTATTCCTTGATTTAAGGGATGCAACACTGTTGAAACCAATTCAAAGTTAGACTTGGTATTTCAGGCCTTGGGGTTGTGCATCCAGTGGACAGGCAGCATGTTTTTATCCTTATTTTTGAAGGCCCTCGGGTTTGCGTACTTACAGGTAAGTCCTGGTTTTGTCATGAAGCCAAAATCATTGACGCACGTAATTAGTTCCATCCTTCTGTACCTTAAATGCTAGGGCTCTGGCTTTGTTCTTCATGATGTACATTCTGGAAGGCATCTTCTTCCAGAACAAGCCAGTCTCGTTCATACCAAAAACCTGTTCTGGCTTGTATCCCTTGTCCCTGATGATCTGCCTGAAGGTCTCAAGGTACTTCTTGGCGACTTTTTGTCAGCTGATTCTGTCTCTCCATGCAGGGAAACACACTTTATTGTAAACCATTTCTGGAAACAGACTCCGGTGCTGTCAATGGTCTTGGTTGCGGTTCTTCATTGCCTTCTGCTCTGTCTCTCCTGTTGAACTGCTGGTATAATTTCTGTGCTTTCTCGCGGATGATGTTACCATTCAAAGGGATGGTTTTCTTCTTGCAGTCACTGATTGACAATGCCAAGGCAGGTTCCATCCTGACAAAATGCTTATTTCTCACTATTGTTATTTTTTGGGGCACTTTCACAGAAACTTACTGCTACGGTAGTCCTGATCACCATCTCATTCTTCTTTATGTAGCGTATGGTGCTTTCGTTGACAACATAATAGCGACCTACTGCAGCATAACTTTTACTTTCCCAGAACATATCCAGCAGTTGTGCCTCCTCATGGAGGATCATAACCTTTTTCTGGCACTTAGGTTCACTGCCAAAAGCCTTAGAAGGTGTAGAGCATTTGGGCGGCATCTTAGAGCTTTAACAACACAGCACTCAACAAAATACTAGAGATAGCTACTGAACATAGTTTTTCCAAAAAAAAAATTGTACAAAACTAAATCTTCATGCGAATACCACCAATGGGAGATTGAGCAGAGATTAAAAATAATCATGGTTTTGAAAAATTTAGTTTGTATTATCATTAGATACAGTAATCTATACTATAATAATAAGAGAGAGAGAGAGAGAGAGAGAGAGAGAAAGAGGGACCAGTAAGTAACCTAATTTGAATGCGGCTATATTGGCTCACAACCTTAAAAATTATCCTGTTGAAATAAACATTGTGTATGATCAAATGTAGCAATGATTTTAAAAAGAGTGGTAGTCGCTATATTAATTAGCAAGCTTTGATTGAAAGCAAGAATAATAGATACAAGATACAGTATACTTGTATCTAAAAAAAATCAAACAACGTGATGCATGGCTATTCTAATCAGAGGGAACTTCACCTGCAAAGGGAGTCCAGTAAACCAGAAAATACAGTATATTATTATTAATAGTTTAGCCTCAAAAAGTGTGAAAAAGTATATATTGCCACTCTCTGAGTGGTTGGCATTAGGAAGGGCATCCAGCTGTAGAAACTCTGCCAAATCAGACTGGAGCCTGGTGTTGCCATCCGGTTTCACCAGTCCTCAGTCAAATCGTCCAACCCATGCTAGCATGGAAAGCGGACGTTAAACGATGATGATGATGATGATGAAAATGCCATAAAAAATCACGGACGATATTTACAATTCTGTGAATATGCGGTGGTTTCAACGAAAAACCTGGACCGCAAATAAGCAGAGGTACACTGTGTATATGTACATGTATGTACCTATATACACCATCATCATTTAACATCCGATTTCCATACTGGCAAAAGTTGGTCAGGTTGACAGGAGCTGACCAGCTAAAGAGCTGTCTAGGCTCCATGTCTGTTTTGGCATGGTTTCTATGGTTGGAAATATACACACACACACACACACACACACATATATTTATATATATGGCAAATGAAAGACAGAAGATGGAATATAGGAGAATTTATTAATCACGACAAAACAATTCTTCTTAGTTTTATTTATATTTATATATATATATATAGACACACACAAACATATATACAAAAATACATAGACACACCAATATGTATATATATATATATATATATATATATAT
>NC_069003.1:13093801-13096485 GCF_001194135.2 Octopus bimaculoides
CAGGTAATCGATAAACAATTTTCCTTTATAACATCAAGAGTACTTAAGGAAAATCTCATAAAACCATAGAAAGTATATATGTGTGTACAGAATTACACAAAAATACATAAAAATATACATACAAATACATATGAACATATAAAAATGTACATGAATATATAAAATGGTATGCAAGTGTCTGAACTTGGTACTTCCATGTTAGAAACAAGAAGGAAGAAAGTTATAGATACATGGACAATATGTGACAATATACATAATTAATTAAAAGATATTAAAAGTATTCCATGGCAGAGATAAAGTCTAATACTCATCCTACCATTGTTTCAGGAAAATGTTACTGGGGGTGGATAAAGTATTCCTGTCCATCTTCCATATAAACAGTTCCTTCATCAGGGAACACATAATAGACTTAGAGTCCTCCTCATTTGGAACAGAGGAAATAGAAAAAAATAGAGAAAATATAGAGTATTGAAAGGACAAGGCAGCAGCTAACTCTAATGAATAAATATGAACTTGAAGAGAGGTTGTATGGAGTTAATGTATTTAAGACGAGTTCATTATATACTAGGGTTGAATTTATTAGTTTAAAATTTACATACAAGTTAGCTATTATTAATAATTTAGATTGAAAACAATTTAAAAGTTGAAAGGTATTTATGCCTACATAAATTAGTAGTGCTTCAGAGGTCTTATTTAGTAGGAGTTTCCTATTAGTGCGAAGGATATTAATAGACTTTTTTGTACATAACTTACAGATTTCTGTCTTCATATTTTAAGAGGTTGTTTCAGTTATTATTGCCCAATCTAATTTATATTCAATATTTTATTGTTTCAATTAGGTTTACATCTATAGATAGTGCAGTTGAATTCATGGTTTGCGGATTTATAAAAGAATTTACGTGTCCCCAATGTCTAGTCTTAAAATCAACTCTACTTCCTATATAAATTTTCTTAGATTCACTGGAGGTAGTAATTTCATTATTTATATACAACATTTTTCCTGAAACAGGAACCTTTTAAGGGGCAGCCTTCAGGGGAACAACAATTACAACTTTTATTTATAGGTTTCAATTCATTGTTTCTATTTTCTATTACTAGTTCAGTATTGATATTCTCTAAACTAGGTCCGGTAAGGTCTGTTACCCATGGATTATTTTTAAGCTTATGTTTGTTATTAGCCACAATAATAGAATCCAAGTTTGGTGTTGATGAATGTGATAATTTTAATGTAGATCCGTTAAAAATAGGGTGATATTTATGGTCCTTAGGGAAGTTTTTTTTCAATAGTCTTGAAAAAAATTTGGGGAAGGTTTCTAATTTGAAGAGAGAAGGGCAGAGTGAACCATAAGATTTCCCTTTTTTCTAGGGGTACTCTTCTTAGTTTGTCTATATACTGCTGCATTATTTCTGATTATAACTGAAGGGTCTGTAATAACTTCTCTATCAAGATTGTTCATCAATAGAATTCCTTAACGAGGTATTAGTACTTGATTTTGCTATATCTGAGAATAGTTTATCTAATTTATTTTTAATTATTGTGTTTGGTATGTAATAAATATTCTTATCAAAACCACTATTCCTCAGCACAGTATTATACAGAGGTGCATGATTATTCAATATTCGTTCATTAACAGATAAATTTGATATTCCAATGGATACCCCTTTAATTATCCCATTTATAACACTTGGTGGGTGATTTGATAGGCAATTAATATAATGTATCATTTTATTTGGTTTATGATAAGGGTAATACTCTTACTCTTTTATTTGTTTGAGTGCTGGAGCACCACCTTTAGTTGAAGGAATCGGCCCCAACACTTATTCTTTGTAAGCCTAGTACTTATTCTATCGGTTACTTTAGCTGAACCGCTAAGTTACAGGGATGTAAACACACCAGCATCAGTTGTCAAGCAATGTTGGGGGGACAAACACAGACACACAAACATATACACACACACAAACATATACACACATACAAACATATACACACATACAAACATATACACACACACAAACATATACACACACACATACATATATACGACAGGCTTCTTTCAGTTTTCGACTACCAAATCCACTCACAAGGCTTTGGTCGGCCCAAAGCTATAGTATAAGGCACTTGCCCCAAGGTTCCACGCAGTGAGACTGAACCTGGAACCATGTGGCTGGTAAGCAAGCTACTTACCACACAGCCACTCCTGCGCCTAATATAACCCATTATTTAAATTTAGAGTAACATCTACAAAATTTACTTGGTTTTCTATATTTTCAAATACTTCCAATTTGTCCATGTACATTTTTATATGTTCATATGTATTTGGATGTATATTTTTATGTATTTCTGTGCAATTCTGTACATGCATATACATTTTTTATGGTTTTATGAGATTTGCCTTAAGTAGTCCAATGTTATAAAGGAAAATTGTTAATCAATTACCTGAATTTTGTGTCTTCTATCGATGCCTATATTATTCATATAGCTCATATTCTGAGCATTACATGGTCGTTCTATATACAGAATTCCTTCATTCATTCATTCATTATATACATATAGAGGGTATCCACAAAGTCTGGGTACATGCGGATTAATACATACTTTAAGAAATTATTATTTTTTATATTTAATTGTTTATGTTGTGATTTTATTTGCTCCATGTAGCCAGACTTTGTGGACACCCTATATA
>NC_069003.1:13097434-13098083 GCF_001194135.2 Octopus bimaculoides
CAGTTACCATTTTCCACATCTTTGGTCAGCCTGAGGCTCTTGTAGAAGACACTTGCCCAATATATATATATATATATCATCATCATCATCATCATTTAATGTCCATTTTCTATGCTGGCATGGGTTGGACAGTTTGACATGGAGCTGTCCAGGCTCCAATTGTCTGTTTTGGCATGGTTTCTATGGCTGGATGCCCTTCCTAACACCAACCACTTTACAGAGCGTACTGAGAACCTTCTGCGTGCAACTGGCATGGGTGCATTTACATGGAACCAGCACCTGCAAGACAAAGGTCTTTCAGCTGGAATAGGGTGTATGGGTATGGCTAGGCATAAAGGACATGCCTGTATGTATGGATGGCCACGATTTTCTATATATATATATATATATATATATATATATATTAGCAATGCATCCCGGCGTTGCCAGGGTGTTATAACCTACAGCCACACTGTATTATTTGTTCCTTTATGGGGAGAATCAGCATAACTGATACATAGTGAACTGGATTACTGGCGTAATGGAAGTTATTGTTTGTTTAAAAGTGAAGGGGGGAGGGTACAATTTACATGGGTTTGCATGAAAGTGCTTTTTTGTTCTTAAGATGCATTGTTTCATGGTATAAAAGGGGCTTAATATGATTTTGCCC
>NC_069003.1:13098352-13100852 GCF_001194135.2 Octopus bimaculoides
TTCTTAAAGAAAACCTCAATGTTCCTTCCCCCACCTTGCCCACCCATCACCTACCCGCTTTCAAAAAGCTAAAATCTCCCAATGTTTCACTTTCATCTGATATTTTACACATGCATAGAATTGTACTGAAATAGCGGACCACCACCAGAAAACCTGACATGCTAGAAACAACAGGTAAATGACATTATTTCTGAAGAAACATCCTCACTTTCCAAAAAGCTAAAAGTGAAACACTGGGAATTAGTAGCTTTTTGAAAATGGTGAGGGTGAATATAAGTGGTAGAAGATTGGACAAAGTGAGTGGGCAGGGGGAGGGGGATGTTTCATAAAAGTGTGAGTGAAGATGGTTGGATGGAGCAGAAGTGATGGTGAGAGTGGCTCAGTGGGGCTGTGGTAGATAGCTGAGAATGATTGCATGCAGGTAAGCACGCGAGGGAGATGGAGAGGCAATGCATTGGGTAGTGATCATAGGTAGGGAAATGGAGGGTGTTGGGAAAATGGGTTGCAGCAGAGAGGGGGTACGTGAGGGGACAGATGGTGGGGTGACATAGACATAAAGAACATGCCTGTATGGCCTGCACAAGTCTTCTCAAGCACAGTAAATCACGAGATATCTTGGGCCTTTGCCATCTCCTCGGTGAGGATGAACATCTGAAGATCATTTCTCACCACTTCATCCCCCATCTTCCTGGGTCTTCCCCCTTCCAAAGGTTCCCTCCACAATTAGAGATCAGTGCTTCTTTATGCAGCTGTCTTCATCCATACACATCACATGACCATACCAGGGCAGTCTTCTCTCTTGTACGCTACATCTGATGCCTCTTTTTCCCAGTTTTCCTCTTAAGACACTTATGCTGTGGCACTGTCATGCATGTACACTGACATTGTACATCCAGCAGGGCATGCTGGCTTTAACAATGGGAATAAATAGACATCACAAGGGACCAAAATATCTGGTGCCTTGCTGTACTTAAGAAGACCTGCCCACTACAGTAAAATTGATACTGATGCTGGTGCCTCATTAAAAGCACTGATGCTGGTGCCACATACAAAGCACCCAGTACACTCTGTGGAATGGTTGGCATTAGGAAGGGCATCCAGCTGTAGAAACCATGCTAGGACATACAATGGAGCCTGGTATGGCTCCCAGCCTTACCAGCTCCAGTCAAACTGTCTAACCCATGCCAGTATGGAAAACAGACATTAAGTGATGATGATGATGATGATGATGATGATGATGATACATTTGATCTAACAATATGAATGCTGAACAGTTAAACTTTTTTGAACTCATGTGACACCATAGCAAAGAAAGAAGAATAAAGTTGCAGACAGATGTAAACTCACAATTTTCTCCTCTCTTTAACAAAGAGATCATACAGGGGGAAGGGGGGGGGGAGATATTTCCACGAATATTTTGGTATGGGAAGGAGGTGGAAGAACCGGTACTTGTCAATTTAAAAACCACTGGGCTATAGTATCCAGTTGGAGGTATGTTGTAATGACCAACTAAAACACTCCTCAAGATGGGAGCGGATGAACACACAATGGTGTTTGTTAACACACAAAGTACTCACTCTCTCAACTACTTCCTTTACAATAACAATGGTAATGGTGGTGGTGATGATTTGTAAATTAACATTTACTGCACTACTGCCACTCTACCACTACCAACACATTCACAAGTACAATTACCATCACCATCACCACTACAACAAATAGTACCTCAGTACAACCACTACAACTACCACTATAACCATCATTATCACTACCATCAACATCACTAAATATTACTATCACAACCATCACAACCACTACAACTACCACCAATACGATCATGCCAATCTTTTTTCCAAGAGACCCCCAAAACGTTCACTAATTGAGCCAAACAAATCTTTACCCTTCTTCAATAGTAGGAGTCCCCAAAAAGGTTTTCCCTGCCAATCTTTTCTCCAAGAGAGCTCAAAAACATTCACTAATTAGTCACACTAATCTTTTTCCATATAATGGTAGGATACCCAAAAAAGATTTTCCAATGGGGCCATGCCAGTCTTTTCTGCCAAGAGGTCCCTAAATATTCTCTAATTGGGTCATACCAATCTTTTTCCCCATTCAATGGTAGGGAGCCCCCAAAGGACTTTCCAATGGGCCATGCCAATCTTTTCCCCTTTAAATGTAGAAGAAAATGACTACGCACATCAGGGAGACATTAACATATTTGGCCCCACTTAAACATTGACAGTACACAGCTAGAACTATCATGAACACTTCAAATGCCAGCCCTCACTGCCAGGTCTCCCTATAACTGTGGATATCTTCCAGTGAATGCACATCCAAAACACAGCAGAACCAATATCTCAAAGACTAACAATTCTCTTTAAAGCCAGAAAACATTCCATCTCCTATCAAGTACCAGCCCTTTACAAAGCATTGGTGGAAGGCCACAAGAAAGTACTGCTCTTACATTAAGAACACGGCTGTTCTTGAACATACAAACTTC
>NC_069003.1:13101997-13105033 GCF_001194135.2 Octopus bimaculoides
GTGTATATATATATATATATATATATATATATATAGAGAGAGAGAGAGAGAGAGAGAGAGACAGAGAGAGAGAGACAGAGAGACAGACAGACAGAGAGAGAGACAGAGAGATAGACAGAGACAGAGAGAGAAGAGATGCTTAACTGTATTGGATTCTGACCAGGTAGTGTGGGGAGAAAGGGGGGGGGGCTATTGAATGTAAACAACAGAGAGAGAAGGGGGAAGGGAGGCAAGAGATGGGAGTACTTTGATTAATTCCCAAACATTAACTGGTCTCTGTTGTAATGTTGGATCAGCTGGATTAGCAATAACTGGACAGGATAAAAAGGGATTAAGTCAAAGTGTATTTAATGCTCTTTAAGGCCTGATTCTCTGTACCACCATGTATCCATACATACATCTGTGTACCTGAGAGATGTTGTTCAGCCCCAGGTCAACCCTATTCAATAGATCATTGATCAAAGGCCTTCCATTCATGGCCGTCTCTGCTTTTCATCCTTGTCTTTTCCCTTTTGGTCATGTAGGACTACATTATCTAATGCCTCATTGGTATTTTGGGGTGTAGATGTCATTTGAAGTAGATTTTACTTATTTCTAGCAGTCCAGCGACCATGTGGAGCAGTGGTTCCCAGTCAGGGTCCATATGACCCCTGGTAGTCCATATAAGATTTTTTCGGGGTCCACATGAGCAAAACAGTAAATATGAGATTCACAGTAGCAGTTTAAGGGTTCATGAAAAAATTTTGCTTCTCTAGATGTATTTATTGCAGGAAAAATACATTTCTTCCTCTAACATTTTACATAGTTTAACATGCTTCTCTTCACTGAAACGTTCTCTCAGAGAACTGCAAACCTACACAAGTGAACAACTGGAAAACATGAAAGAAATATCTATAAAACAGGTTTTTAAACATCAAATGGCTCTGGAGATCCACAAGAGTAAACTGATCCATAGATAAAAAATGACTGAAAACCCCTGATATAAGGCTTTTGGAGGTCTACACAATCAAAATAGTAATTTGGGAATCCACAGTAATTCATAAAGGGACCTTGAAAAAATTTTGCTTTAGATATACTTATTGCAAGATAGGTTTCTTTCTCTAATATTTTATGTAGTTCAACCTTCACAAGTTAATGTGTGAATAACAAAATAGGAATTTCGAAAGAAGAATCTGTAAAACTAGTTTTTAAACACCGAATGGCTATGGGGGTCCACTAGAGTAAAGTAGTAATTAGACAGATCCATAGATGAAAAAATGGTGGAGAACCCCTGACGTAAGACTTCTGGAGGTCCACGCATGTAAAATAGTAAATTGGGAATCTACAATGGTTCATAAACCTTTTAGCATTCAAATTACACTGTTGCATGTAATGCTTATTTATTCACAATGTTTTGAGTTAATCATGCATTACCTTATTACTCTAAGGTTTCAATGATGTGATTATTTTTAGAATGACATTATAGGGTATGTGTAAGAGGCCAGATCTTGACAGTTTAAACATAAAACAGGTAGAATACTAGGGCTGGATATGGCTGGATTAAATGCTAAAAGGTTAAGGGGCCATGAAAAAATTTTGTTTTAAATGTATTTGTTGCAAGAAACAGCTAAGTTTCTTTTGCAAATGTTTTACAAAGTTCAGCCTACACAGGTTAATGGGTGAATAACAAAATAAGAATTTTGAAAGAAGTTTCTATAAAACTGGGTTTTAAACATTGAATGGTTATAGGGGTCCACCAGAGTAAAGTAGGAATCAAAAGGGGTCCCTAAGTAAAAAATGGTTGAGAACCACTGATGGACAGGCTCCCTGACTACCTTATAAGGAAAGTGCACAGTGGATAGGAAGTGTTTTAGTCGAACATGTCAACCCCAGGACTTTTTTTTTTTTAGAGCCTAGTACTTATTCTATCGGTCTCTTTTACTGAACTGCTAAGTTACTGGGACATAAACACAAGCAGTGGTGGGGGACAAACATAGAAACAAAGACACACACACATATATATATAAACACATACAACAGGCTTCCTTCAGTTTCCGTCTACCAAATCCACTCACAAGGCTTTGGTTGGCCCGAGGCTATAGTAGAAGACACTTGCCCAAGGTGCCATGCAGTGGGACTGAATCCAATACCATGTGATTGGGAAGCAACCATCTTACCACACAGCCACACCTGCACCTATCATCATCATCATCGTTTAACGTCCGCTTTCCATGCTAGCATGGGTTACACACATATACATATATAGGTACACATCCAATCATATATATATATATATATACACACACACACACACAAACAAACAAACACAATCATACATACTTAAAAACAGACAGACAGACAGACAGATACACAGATGTAGACTCATACACATACATAATTATACATACACATACAATCATGTATATTTATACAAGCTAATGTGGTCGTTTGATTTGCTAGAATTAGCAGTCAAATATCTGTCAAATCTCATATTACTGTTTGAAAAAGAAAGGAAAGGGTATGTGGATAATGTAGATGAGAGAAAAAAGACATGATGGCCAGGAGTGGAAAGCCTTTGATCGTTGGTTTGATCAGGGGCGACATGGGACAAAACATCAACAACAATACTAATACACACACAAAAGTTACATAACGTACACAAACATACATTACATACACAAAGGTATTACATATATACATATACTAGCAGAAATACCCGGCTTTGCCCGGGTTAAAGAGAATAATGAAATCTAAAAACGCCGTCTAGACTACGCAACCCTCAACTGTTAGTAGCTACGATACCATATTTCTACATTAATAACTCTCCAATCCATGCCAGCATGGAACATAGACATTAAGTGGAATGCCAGTCTCTCATCCAGGAGGGCCTTGAAATCAATGTTACCAACTGGGGACTATGTGTCGCAGTGATAATAAAAAGACCCAAAGGAGGTCTGCAACAAAATAATTTTACTCAACACTTTGCAAGTGAATCAGTGGAGGCAAAGATGCGTCTCATTTACTTGACAATTTATGCACCACATTGCAGAAATCACA
>NC_069003.1:13105715-13106692 GCF_001194135.2 Octopus bimaculoides
TACATATACATCTCTCTTTCTCTCTCTCTGAAAGTATCTGTCATTACAGTATCGACATGTGATTGTTACAGTTAGTAGAATAGTTTCATTTTTAAAGTGAAAGTATTTGACATGAGTGTTTTTGTTTCACTTTTGACACGTAATACTTAAATACTGGAGGAGATATTATGTTGCCGTGGGCTCGAACTCTGCAAGAAGTTAAAATTTTTTTTGACTAAAACACAACTGGAACCCTAAGTAAGGCATCTGTAAAATCTGAATGAAATTGGTTGCGTAGTTCTCGAGTTTTAGGGATTCACACACACAGACAGACAGACAGACACATTCTCATTTTTATATATATAGATTACATGCATATAGTCATATATACAGATACTTGCATGGGTGTATTCGGATATATATCTACATACATAGAAGCAGTAGTAACTAAAACATAATCAAAATATGCACACACACACAATTTCATATACATACATATATAAATTTACCCACTCTACAGACAGATATACGAGTGCATTTCTTCCTGACTTATGGACTCTTACACGGTTTACACACACACACACACACATACATATATATAATCGATGTGACATGCGTGTATGTACTTACTTATATACATAGGAATACATTTACAGAAACACACGCCAAGACAAATTTCTTACAAGGGACAAGAGCAGAATGACTGGATCGGTAGAGTGACCGTCACAATGCCTTGACACTAGCCCATCTCTGAACTTCCCAGTTGGAGTTCTGTTCCAGCTGAAGGTCCACTTTGCCTTTGATCCTTCCTGGGTGGAGGGCGGTGGGGTGGGGGTTAAGCACCAGTCTTGTACTGGGTTCGATTTAATTGACTTAGATACTCTCTTCTCCCTCGGGAATTCATTTGTCATACATACATACTTCATTGTTGCGTCACCCAAGACTGGCTTTCTTTCTCTCCCTCTCTCTCTCACACACAATATATATATATATATATA
>NC_069003.1:13107019-13107428 GCF_001194135.2 Octopus bimaculoides
TCTTCTATTCTTTTATTTGTTTCAGTCATTTGACTGCGGCCATGCTGGAGCACCGCCTTTAGTCAAGCAAATCGATCCCAGGACTTATTCTTTTGTAAACTTAGTACTTATTCTATCGGTCTCTTTAGCCGAAACGCTAAGTTACAGGGATGTAACCACACCAGCATCAGTTGTCAAGTGATGGGGGTTCGTACAAACACAGACACACAAATACATACATACATACATACATACATACATACACACACACATATATATATATATATATATATATATATATTTATTTATTTATAAACATAATTAAGGGATCAGCAAATATTTGCTTCACCACATACCGAAGTTCAGAAATAGCAGCTAAAAATTATTAATTGTTGATTTATTAATAAATTAATAAATTGATAAACCTTTA
>NC_069003.1:13107750-13115174 GCF_001194135.2 Octopus bimaculoides
TTTGGTCGGCCCGAAGCTATAGTAGAAGACACTTGCCCAAGGTGTCACACAATGGGACTAAATCCGGAACCATGTAGTTGGTAAGCAAGCTACTTACCACACAATATATATACATGTGTGTATGTGTGTGTGTAATTTTTTAGTTGTTTCAGTCACCGGACAGAGGCCATGCTGGGGCACCGCCTTGGAGTGTTTGAACCTTGTGATATGCGACCGAGTGTGGCCACTCGGTTGGAGTTGAATTGATTTTTTTTCTCTTTCTTTCTTCGCTCATGCTTATGTTTGCTTCGATTTTGGATTTGGATTTTAATATGGTTTTGTATTAGATATGTATCATATACATGTTATAAATGTAATAAAATAATTTCTAAAAAAAAAAACGATCCCTTCCTTCGCATAGAAGATTGTGCTCACGCGAATACACTCACTGGCAACAGGCGTCTGGCGGACTTTTACACACCCATAAATATACACTCGCTCCTTCATAGTATGAATGAAGGGAGTGAAACAAAAAAGCAGAGAAAAAAAACTGCTCAATAATAATTTACTTTGGTTACTAAACTAGTGATCTTGTCAAATGAAGATAAAACATGAAACGGATAGACGTCAAGTGTAAATCGTCTCCCGAGTGACAGAGAAATAGATCGACCGATATACACACACACACACACACATATATATACACATACACACGCACACACATACACACAAGAAAAAGAGATGACAGGAAAAACAATGTTATGAAGTTCATTAGCTTATGGCTGTTTCTGCTTTAAGATGCAGTGTACTTGTAGATGAATGCCTGAATAAGACCCTATAGCTTCACCGGAGCTTCGAATATGAAGCGCAATAGATTTGTGAAAAAAAATTACGTTTGTGCAATATAGAGGGAAGGCATTACCAGTGAGAAAGTCATTGGTGATGTATGTATATATACACACATACAATATACATATGTGCGTGTATGTGTGCGTATATATATATACATACACAGACCAATAATGTACACACACAAGCCGAGATTTGCACATCACAAAGTACAACACGAACACCCACACAAGCCGAGAAAGTGTGTGTGTATGTGTTTGTGCGCGCCCCCTCACTTCACATAAATAAAAATAAATGTGGAATGAGTTATGTACTGTAAAAGAAGAAAAAAGCCTGTATTTTAGACAGAATATTCTTCATCGGAGGATTGTGCCTGATCCGTTACACTTTTCATTTATTTTATTATATTTGTTTTTTGTTGTTGTTCTTTAACACAGCAAAACTTCTTCCACTGTTTGCAGCATTTGCTAATAAGACATTTTTGGCTTAACGTTGGCCGTCCGATCGAAGAAGTTAGCAATGATCCCAGCTGGCAGAAGAGAATGATTGGTCTGGAAAGGATGGAATTACACTTACACACACACACACACACACACACACGTGGGTGTGTATGTGTGTGAATTTAAAGTACTTGGACGATGTGTGTTAAATGTATGATTATTAAATGTACGTCAGTGAATGTACAACATACATGTAGATCCATAAGGAGGTGTAGACATACATGTAGATACAGAACGATAATTAGATGTAGACAGCACGCAAATAGATTTGATTAATAATTCACAAATACAAACACCTGTAACAGTAGTGAACTATGTCAAAGATATATTACATAATGTAAAACATCTACTTTAGACCTCAATAAGCCGAACAGTGTGTGTGTGTGTTATTCGAAGTGTACAGTATTATATATCCATTACAGCCGATCTCACCAGTCGGTTTCACACTAGGAGTTCAATATATATAATTAAAATCGGTCAGTAATTCATATAAATCCGAAAAGTACATTCTAAACTTAAGCGCAGTAATACTCATATATATAAGAGGGACACTGTAGGCCGCTAAACATAGGAAGAAGGAAACCCAATTTGAAATCGATCCACAGTACAGGTTCCTGCGGTGGTCTTCGCGGCCGAGCGATATACATTGCAGTTCAGGGAAACAAGATCACCCGAAGATTCTGTGTTCAATCTATACGGAAGGTAGCGTTTAAGAAACAGTAGGAGAACATCTACGACTAATGGCACCAAGGAACAAACGTTTGAAGCGAGTTCTTCCTCTCAAGATTTCTCCTTCTGTCTGCACGCCCCATAACGAGTTCTCACTACAAATACATACATACACACACACACACATATCTTAGCTTATAACCAAATAATTATTTACTTCTGGCTGAAAGTTCGATATCAGATATATGAAATATAACAAAAGTCTCTTTGATGACACGAGAATAAATGGATCATTCCTCTTCCTCTCAGGTTATAACATTTTCGGCCACTTATTACTGATTAACCAACTCCATATCTTAATCTATGTCTACATTTTATAAGAAGGGCTCATTCCCGTTTTTCTTTTTAATTTATTTCCCTCTACATTTTCACGATACATACACACACTTTCTAGCTATATTTCAGGCGTCTACATATAGGCGCAGGCGTGGCGGTGTAGCTTTTCAACAACGTAGTTTCAGGTTCAGTCCCACTGTGTGGCACCTTGGAAATGTGTCTTCTACTATAGCCTCGGGCCGTCTTGTAAGTAGATTTGGTAGACGGAAACTGAAATAAATCCGTCGTGTGTGTGTGTGTGTGTGTGTTTATCGCCCCCATCGATTGATGATCGGTATTGATATGCTTATATCCAGTAACTTCGCAGCTCGACAAAAAAGACCGAGAGCAAGTACCAAGTTTTGACTCGTTCGGCTAAAATTCAAGGCGATGCCCCAGCATGGCCGCAGTCTGATGAGTGAAACAAGTAAAAGATAAAAAGGTGTGTGTGTGTGTGAAATAGGCTGTGAAGCTTTTTTTTTAGCTTCCATGAAATAGTATTTTATGTTAACTGTCGGAATGTTGAACACGGCGATAGACGAAACTTGGAAGTCCCATTCAACTTGGTCTTCAATAAATTTGTGAATATACTTTCACTTGTGTGGTACCAGCCGTAAATACTCATTTGATACTCTTAAAAGTGCTTTAAAATAATATAAACACACACACACACACTTGCATGAATACCTAATTCGGTGTCTACATATCTTACGAGAGTATGGACGTCTCCAAGGTACTGAGCTGAGCAAAGATTGTCTTCTTTGAAGGGCATCAAACTGCCCCGTTCGTGGGAGGGCCGCTTATTCTGTCCCATTCCTGGAAGTCGCCCGGCCTTCATCCCACCGATTATTATTGTCTAAGAGAAAAGCAAAGACTGGCACAGCTTGGCACCCGTGTTGTCGCAGGGGTTACCATCAAGGACAGCAAGAAAGAAAAAAAAGTAATAAAGAATCCGGAACCTGTACTGACTGGAAGGCAATTTCGTCCTTCTTCTCTCTAATAATTTCATTAACCTACGGGCCTGGGATGTTTAGTTTTATTTAAAGATCTCGCCAGTATTTGAACTGAAGACGTAGAGAGCTCAGAACAAACAACACCATTAAAGTAGACTGTCGGAATGAGTCTGCTAAATCACCGTTGCTGTGTTCTTTTAAAATGAAAAAAAAACAAGAGAGAGATAAAAGGACATCCACCCACGTTTTTCCCCGGTCGATTTGTCAATGTTTGATGTTGACAACAGAAGGAAACACTGAAGCGAAAGAAAAAGAGAGAGAGAGAGAATATTGGCAGCAATAACAAAGTGAAAGTTGTGGTTCGAACTGTTAATGGCAAGGACATACCTCATATAAAACTTTCTCCTTGTCGCTCCGTCCCGAACAAATGTCACAAAAGACACATTTAACCGGGACTTTGTCACCAGCTTCGGTCGTCTCTGGGTCTGCCATCTTGGATATGTGTGTGTGTGTGTTTGCGGAGGGGAAATAACTCTGATTGGAATCACGAACTAGCAGCAGCAGCAACGATACTGGTGATAGTGGTAGCAGTGGTATTATTTATCCCTCAGTCAGATCTCTGATCTGGCAGAGTTATAATCAAAACACACATACACACACACATATATATATATATATATATATATATATATGTATGTATGTATGTATGTATGTATATACATAGTCCACAGATGAGATCCAGAGATTCTCCGTATAGAAGACAGTATAGCTCAAAAGATTCAAACTTAGACTCAAAGTCTTTCCAGGGGATCATTGCACAAGATAAAGAAAGGCTAAAAGAGGGATCGAGTTGAGAGGGTATAGAGGCAATTATGTGGATAAACAAGTCAGATACATCAAATAAATCAATATATATAAAATATATTAAATAATATATTTGATGTATCTAATTCGTTTATCTGCATAATTGCCTCTCTCTCTCTCTCTCTCTCTCTCTTTACATAAAGCCTGTCCAGCAATTGTTTCCCAAGACGTTCTTTTCAGGCCAGATTCCGAAAGTGGCCTTCCATGATGGCATAGGTTGGACTATGTGTGTGTGTGTGTGTGTGTGTGTGTGTGTAGTATTTAAGACTAACAGGTATATGTCAATTAGTGCATTGAAGTGTTGAGTAGAGCACTGGCACAGTTTGGGCTACCTAGTGTCATCCTCAGTCGAGGTATATTTCCGTTGGATCTACTTCAGGAACTCCACAGTTTTAGTTGAGATAATGATAATTGATTAAGTAATTGGATGATGGAGTTGATATTTGTCCTTATTTTGTACAGCAATCATTTCAGCCCATCCTGCAAGTGACCCTATGGGTGGGTCTCTGCATCATGTTGTGTTGCATCCGTTTTGCAGTTTGGGTCTCATCAGGTACAACCATACATAAAGTGGTGTCTTGCTAATGATCTTGAGTTTGGACGGTCATGTTGTTATTTGCCCGTCAACTTAGGGAATGAAGCAGTGCTACAATTTCCATTACTATTAAATTTCCATAATAAAAATGGTAGATATTTGTAAATATAAACATATACACTGTAGATAAGAAAGAAAGAAAAATTTTTTTAATTTTCTACATGGGAAGTAAATGGGAGATGGACATAGGGAGGATTACATTACATTAAGTTTCAACTTAATGTAATTTAATCCCCCGACCCACAAGGCCTGAAACTTTGGGGGATGGGAGCGAGTCGACTATAGTACTCAACGACCCCAGTACTCAACGAGTACTTAGGTTATCGACCCCAAAAAGATGAAAAGTAGTCAACCTCAGCAAAATTTGAACTCAGAATGTAAAGACAGATAATATACTGCTAAGCATTTTACCCAGCATGCTAACGATTCTGCCAGCTAACGATTCTGTCAAAGTCCAGAAATTTGAGGGGAGCGGTTAAGTCAATTAAACTGACCTTAGAACTTGTTTAAGCTTAGGTCGTCTCTCTTAAAACAGAACTATGGTTAAATCTCTTCCAGCCATGACCACACCATCCCCTATTGACCTTTTAGCATTTAAACTGGACGTACCTGATTCATGTTCAAACTGGCCAAATCTGATCCCTCGCTCCTCTTCTCTACAATGTCACTCTAAAGACAAACTACCCCATCATCAAAGTCTTGAAGTTACAAAATAATTCATGGTTAAGGCAAAATATTGGGAATAAATAATCATTATATCTCAACTCCTTTTTTTTTTTTTTTAGTCTTTTTACTTGTGTCAGTCATTTGACTGTGGCCATGCTGGAGCACCACCTTTAGTTGAGCAAATCGACCCCAGGACTTATTCTTTGTATGTCTAGTACTTATTCTACCGGGCTCTCTTTTTGCTGAACCACTAAGTTACGGGAACGTAAACACACCAGCATCGGTTGTCAAGCGATGGGGGGGGGGCAAACACAGACACACAAACACATACACACACACATACATATATATATATATATATATATATATATATATATATATATACGCATATACGATGGGCTTCTTTCAGTTTCCGTCTACCAAATCCACTCACAAGGCTTTGGTTGGCCTGAGGCTATAGTAGAAGACACTTGCCCAAGGTGCCACGCAGTGGGACTGAACCCGGAACCATGTGGTTCGTAAGCAAGCTACTTACCACACAGCCACTCCTACACCTGAATTAAGACATTCTGTATCAAAGATTACATGGTGTTCTATATTTATCAAGCTGCCAAACTGATTTGAGGTAGATTTCATTGCTATCAGTTGATGGAGAATCAAGCATATAAAATCTATAGAAAATGCCATGTTGGTGTTCCTGTACTAAACCAATTCTATAAGCTTTAGTCTCTCAGACCAAATAGAATTTTGGCATTATTTCATACAATACAATTCTAGACAGTGTCAGGCGTTCTGCTTATTTTCAACTCTTTTGTTTATATTTTTACAGAATCCAAGTCATTTGAATTTGCTGTCTTTGTATACATTAACCTCATTATTTGGTGTATTAAATATGTATATATATATATATATCATCATCATCTTCATCATCATCATTGTTTAATGTCTGCTTTCTATGCTAGCATGGGTTGGACGATTTGACTGAGAACTGGCGAACCAGATGGCTGGGAATTGTGTGTGAAGATGTTGAAGGAGGTACCTTAGCCAGAACGGACACAAGCAATTACTACTAAATTTCCTCCCCAACAACTTTAAACTTTGAGACAACCACAGACATCTATTACTCTCTTTAAATTCTTTTTGGTACCCCATACACAATTCTTAGACACCATACATCTATAGAGAAGTAGGTTATACATCATTAGATGTACACCCGACTTTCCTATATTAAATTAAGAAGTGAACGGAACGCTGAACTCCAGACTATCAACACAAACAATATTTATTCATGGTGAAAAATATACATCTTTAATCTTGTTTGTTGAGACGTCTTCGGTGTGTCAGAACATGGTTGTTGGGACGTTGGTATATTGATGTGAGCTGTCTAGCGTGAGTTCGAAAGATGGAGAGACAGCTAGACACGTCCTTGCTCAATCGCTGGCCAGCAAGAAAGAGACAGAATGAAGCGGGAAAGCTTGGATGTTGAATTCCACGCATGCGTGAGACTACGCATGCGCACGGCGTTACTACACATCTATGCACCTTACTTTATCCTATAGCCAATCTTTAAAATCCCCCACCTCACTCTATCTACTTCTCCTTTTATTTCTTTTCTTTTCTTTACTTTTACCACCTCCTCCACCATTCCGTTATTGCATGTTGATATGTTAGAATCAATCTAGCTAAAACCAAAGTCCTAATAAGTAGGAAGGTAGACAAACCACAAACCCCTTCAGGTAGATAGCCCTGCTCGATCTGTAGAAAAGGCATAGGTAGAAACTCTATAAGATGTACCCAGTGTAAGCTATGGACACATAAGAGGTGCAGCAATATCAAAGGAAGGCTAACTAGGAAGTTAGTCTTTGTATGTAGCAGATGTTCAGGAGCTATAAACACTGTAAATGTGCAGAAAACAACTTCTGCCACATTCCAGGGAGAAAAACTAGAAGTGGTTGATAGCTTCCACTATCTAGG
>NC_069003.1:13115184-13115835 GCF_001194135.2 Octopus bimaculoides
GGTGACAAAGGGTCTCACTCTCAGAGTAAAAGGCAGACTGTATGACGCATGTGTACGAACAGCCATGCTTCATGGCAGTGAAACATGGGCCGTGACTGCTGAAGACATGCGTAGGCTCGCAAGGAATGAAGCCAGTATGCTCCGATGGATGTGTAATGTCAGTGTGCATACTCGACAGAGTGTAAGTACCTAGAGAGAAAAGTTGGACCTAAGAAGCATCAGTTGTGGTGTGCAAGAGAGACGATTGCGCTGGTATGGTCATGTGGCAAGAATGGATGAGGATAGCTGTGTGAAAAAGTGCCTTTGGAAATATGCTGTGCATGGGAAGACTTAGCAAGACAAGTGAGACCATAACCTGTGGCCTTTACCAGGGGTGTTGCCATCCCACTTATGCATACCTTTCCTTCTTTGGACACTAAACTCTGCTTGCGAAGACCTGTTGAGGCAAGTGAAATCGAAATCGAATTCGGAATCGAACCAAATTCGACAACTGGCACCCATGCAAACCTTCCTTCATTGGACACTAAACTCTGCTTGCGAAGACCTGTTGGGGCAAGTGAAATCAAAATTGAACCAAATTCGATGACTGGCACCTGTGCCAGTGGAGCACTAACAGCACCATCCAAGCGGGATCATTGCCAGAGTAGCTGT
>NC_069003.1:13115845-13116583 GCF_001194135.2 Octopus bimaculoides
GGCACCTGTGCCAGTGGAGCACTAACAGCACCATCCAAGCGGGATCATTGCCAGAGTAGCTGTCTGGCTTCCATGCCGGTGGCACATAAAAAGCACCATTTGAGCGTGGTCGTTACCAGCATCGCCTTACTGGCACTTGTGCCAGTGGCACATGAACAAAACATTCGAGCGAGGTCGTTGCCAGTACCGCTGGACTGACTCCTGTGCAGGTGGCATGTAAAAAACACCATTTGAGCGTGGCCGTTGCCAGTACCACCTGACTGGCCCTCGTGCCGGTGGCATGTAAAAGCACCCACTACACTCTTGGAGTGGTTGTTGTTAGGAAGGACATTCAGCTGTAGAAACTCTGCCAGATCAGATTGGAGCCTGGTGCAGCCATCTGACTTGCCAGTCCTCAGTGAAATCATCCAACCCATGCTAACATGGAAAGCGGATGTTAAACGATGATGATGATGATGATGATGATGATGATATATACACACACACAGACATATATACAAAATAACGAAGGTGACTATTTATAATATAAAGCCAAAACGGAAAAATTCATTTGTCACTAATTGTGACTGATGGTGTAGGGTAGCACCTACATTGCTAGAAATAAGAGTTAAAAACCATTAGAGCAACAAAGAAGCACATGTCCATGCACTGACAGGGAAGATATATATATATATATATATGTGTGTGTATGTATGTATGTATATATATATATATATATATATATATATATATATATAT
>NC_069003.1:13117910-13119078 GCF_001194135.2 Octopus bimaculoides
ATATATATATATATATATATATATATATATATATATATATATATATATATACACACACACACACACACATATATATATATATATATGAGTGCATATACATATCATCATCATCATCATCATTGCTTTAATGTCTACAACTCCGTGCTGCATGGTTTAGACAGAATTCATTGAAACAAATTTTCTATGGCTGGACAGCCTTCCTGTTTTCAGGCAAAGTAATATTTCTTCATGGTCAAACATGCTTTCATGGAAAACCAGAAACAAGGGACTCCACACAATTGACAGTCACACTTATTTATAATCATCCCATGATGCCCAGTGAAGGCAACACAAACACACATATGCATGACTGTATGTATATGTATGATTGTATATGTACATCTGTACAAATTTGATCATATACATGGCACAAAAATCTCAGTACAAACACACACACACATATTCATAAATGTATATGCATACATACATTCATATATATTTTTATTTCTATTAGTATGTCCAATAGTTTAGTGTGCAAGTACTTATTGGCCTTGAACAGAATTTACATACCTCTTTATATATATCTACACACACACACACACATATTTAGCTAAAACACAGAATTCTTCTGAAAAGATCATTTGGAATGTTGTTGATGTGTCACATGATAATAGAAAATTCTCACAATTAGCTCAATTGTATGTAACAGAAATATGTGTAACACAATAGCATTTTACAATCACATATATACATACATACATTCACACGCACACGCACGCACACACACACACACACATTAATATTTCACTTACATGTAGTGATACACATAACCTGGTGTTAGAACTCAATATACGCTCTGCTTCTGAAAAAAAAGCATTAACCAAGTACAGAGAATAAGAAGAAGTTAAACAAATGACAAAGGGAACAAGAAATTATGATCGTGACCTTCATTAGCTCACACCTGTTTCTGCTATAAGATGTGAAGCACTCATAGTCGAGTGCTTATGTATCACCTTATAGCTTTGTCAGAGTTCATTTTTGAAGCTCTGATAAAGCTATAAGGTGATACACAACCTCCCAACTATGAGTGCATCGCATCTTATAGCAGAAACAGGTGTGAGCTAATTAAGATCATGATCATAATTTCTTATTCCTTTGTCATTTATATACCCTTTTATATACATACATA
>NC_069003.1:13119602-13121498 GCF_001194135.2 Octopus bimaculoides
ATATATATATATATATATACACACACACACACACAACTGAGTCTTTGTATTTGTGCTTGATCCTTCACCCCACCAATTGGCAACCAGTGTAGGTTTGTTTACATCCCCCATAACTTAGCAGTTTGGCAACAGTGACTGACAGGATAATTACTGGGCTTAAGCTTAAGTCCTGGGATTGATTTGTTCAAATAAATCCTTCAAGGTATTGCCCTAGCAATGTCGCAGTCCAATGAATGAAACAAAATAAAAGATGTGTGTGTGTGTGTGATCATCATCATCATCATCATCATCATATAACATGTCTTCGATACTGGCATGGATTGGATGGTTCAACAAGATCCAGTGAAGACACAGGATTGCTTTGAGCTCCAATGTCAGATTGGGTATGGTTTCTGTGTCCAGATGCCCTTCCTAACACCATCCACTTTATATATCATCATCGCCGTCGTTGTTGTCGTCATTTAACATCCATGCTCCATGCTGGTATGATTGAACAGTTTGATAGGATCTGATAAATTCAAAGATTGTATCATGTTCCAGTGTCTGCTTTGACATAGTTTCTACACCTGGATGCCATTCCAAACACCAACCACTCTACAGAGTGTTTCTTTCCATGGCACCAGCACTACTGTAGTCACTCTGCTGCTTGCAAGTCTAAGGTCTGCTTCAACTGAGCAGGACAACAGTAAAGTGGGAGGGGACAGCTTTATGCCTTTGAATGACAGGGTAAAGTGAGAGAGAAAGGGGCCAGAACAGAAAAGATATTTTGCTGTAGAGAAGCTACATGGCTACTCACATTATGCAAGAGAGGATGGAAGGGGTCAGAGTGGATCTGAGAGGAAAAAATAGCGACAATGAAGGGTCAGAGTGAAACCCTAAGATATAAAGTGAATAGAAGTAATTGGGGAGAGGACATCAGGAAGTTTGGATGGGTAGAGGTTGAAAGAGTGAATGAGAGAGGGAGAGATGGTTAGAGATGGGGAATTGTATGAGAGAGCGAATATTTTGAAGAACAAGCATTGAAGGCCGATAAGTAAGGAAAGATGTGTAAAAAGGGGATGTCAAGGAGTTCTACAAAACAGGGATAACGGCAACTTGTCGGAGAAATGAGCCCCGCAAGGTGGTGAGGCTACTGAAGCGAGTGTTGCCGGCCATTCTCTGCGGCAACGCCATCGCAGCCATTACCACAGGTCGCAGCTGAGCGCCTTACTGGTTCTGGGATATGTAGCCCACTACCTTCCATCTTACGCTGCTTTAACACCCCACCACCACCACTTGTTTCCTGTTTCTTTGTATCTGTGAATTTTTACTTCGAATAAACAAATTTATCCTTAGAAGAAATGTCAAAAACTATAGGATCGGGAAAGATTCTCTCAACTCGGTATAAATAGAATAGTTGAAGAACTCTGTCAAGGGAGGTCACTTTTTTAAAGGGAGATCACTCTGAATTTTACTAAAAAAAACAAACAAACAATGCATTTCAGAAATTTGCTTCTGGAATGTTCTAAAATTAACAAAGAAGCCCATTGAATGATATTAAGTCTGATACAGACATTTATTGACAACCACTGAAGAGAAATCAATGATTGCTTACCACTGAGAAGGTATTGGTGTCGATACAAGAAATACTAAAAATGATGTATATTGAGTTTTGTTTCTCTTGTTCTCCTAAACCAGTGTATATGTGTGTGTGTGTGTGTGTGTGTGTGTGTATATATATATATATATATATATATATATTGCTTGACTTGGCTTCATACTCTTGCTTAATGGGACTGGGTTCATCTCAGGTTAGTCGTCCCAGAGGTGTTATCATGCATAGAACCGACCATGTCCACCAGTACTCTCCATCACTGTTAATCTTATGCCAAGCCCTCTGCAAACTCCAAGGAGATA
>NC_069003.1:13121508-13136399 GCF_001194135.2 Octopus bimaculoides
GTTAGAATAGAGGCAGCTGATGAATAATTCCAAGTGGCTTTCTGTTTTCCTATGTGTTCTTTCCGTTGTCTGTAGTTCATTGTTCTAACTTCCTGTACCCTGATATGCATCTATATACACATGTAGATGAAAGTATATACATATATGTGTGTATACATGCATATATATTTTTTGTATTATATATATATATATATATATATACATTTCGTTTTTGTATTTGGTTTGTATTCTTGATGTGAACTTGTGTGTTGAAATAAATTTTGTTGTATCTTGATCGGGAGAGTCTTTACGCTAACAAAAAACACGCACACTGGTTTTATTTCACTTCTTTGTTATTTGTCAACTTGTTAACTATCTAACCAATTATCTAATCAATTGTTTGACTGATCATTCGGTTGATCAGTCAGTTGTGCTTGGTAAAAATCCTTTTGCCACCGTTTGTGACGTCTTGCATGACATGCCCTTTCTACTCCAGGTCACCTTCGGGCCTCTGTCAAACACAACTAACTGACAGAATAAGTAAGCAAATAATTAATTAATCAACTGGTTACTTGGTTAACCAATTGACAACTATTAAGGAAGTGAAAATAAATCAGTGCATGTGTTTATTAATAATAAATTACCCTCCCATATACATATATATATACATATATATATATATATAAGCCTGATAGTAGGGTATAACATCAGCGATACAAAACAATGAGATGATACAGTATTTGCAATTGTAAGTGGTATTAGCTTGTGCAATGGTATAGCCTTAGCTCTCAGTGGTAGGCTTGACCAGAATAGCATGACATGGTGTTGACAGTCAGAGATATATAACCATGCCAGCTTCAGTCAGTGATGTGGCTAGTGTAAAGACAAGGTGTCGGTTGGCAGTGATACAAGCTGTGGTAGCTCGTAATGGATTCAATGGTAGAGATCTTGAGCTTCATACTTGAGGTCCTCCATATGTGAACATATATTGTTATTGATCTGCTGCAACCTGAAAAGAAAATAATAGCAATGGTCATAGATGGACTATTTTTTGTTGCTATTGTTATTATTATTATTATTATTATTATTATTATTATTATTAAGGCAGCAAGCTGGTAGAAGTGAGTAGAATTGTTATCACTGGGAAAAATGCTTAGCAACAGTTCGTTCATCTTTACGTTCTGGGTTCAAATTCCATCATGGCTTGCTTTGCATTTCATCCTTTCAGAGTTGATGAAATAAGTACCAGTTGAATACTGGGGTTAATTGAGTTATACACTTTCCTGAAATTGCTGGCCTTGTGCCAAAATTTGAAAACACTATCAAGGTAGCAGAAGGCAAAATCATTAGCATGCTAGACAAAATGGCTTTGCAGCTTTTCTTCTGCCTTTTTACATTCTAAGTTCAACTTTACCTTTCATCCTTTTGGAGTTGATAAAAAAAGTACCAATTGAACACTGGCATTGATGTAATCATCCAACCCCTCCCCACAGAATGTTGAGCTATGTGGCTATAGTACAAAGGAATTTATTATTAATATTAATAAGGTGGTGACATTTTTTGTAGCACTTAACAGAATGAGTTCAAATACAGAGAGAACAATTTTGCCCTTCATTCTTCTGAAGTTGATAAAATAAAGTACAGTTATGTCCTGAGCTTGATGTAATTGACTATCACCATCTCTCTTAAATTGTTGGCCTTGTGCTAAATTTGAAACAATAATTATTACAATGCAAGCTGGCTGAGGAGGTGTGTGGCTTAGTGGTTAGGGTGTTGGACTCATGATCTTAAAATTATGGTTTCAATTCCTGGACCGGGTGATGTGTTGTGTTTTGAGCAAAACACTCCATTTCATGTTGCTCCTGTCCACTCATCTGGCAAAAATGAGTATTCCTGTGACAGGCCAGTGACTCATCCAGCGGAGAAATATAAATACATGGAAGCCAGTGGGAAACCAGTCCTTATGAGTCCATGGGGATCAAAAAGGATGCTTTATCCTTATAATATGCAAACTGGCGAAATTGTTATCATGTCAGACAAAAATGCTTAGCAGTATTTCTTCCAGCTCTTTGCATTCAAAGTTCAAATCCCATAGAGATGGAGTTTGTCTTTCATCATTTTGAAGTTGATAAAATAAAATATCAGTCAAGCTGTAATCAACTTGCCCCCCTGCCCTAAAAATCCTTGTGCCAAAATTTGAAACCATCATTATTAATAGTATTAGAAAAACAATATCACACAGTATCGTCTCTTCTTATAGAACACCTATGTTTAGGGTAACAATAAACATTACTTCTCAGTGCAAATACTGCTTTTGTCTCTTATAGAGATTTTCTTAATAAGCTAGTCACAAAACCAGTGGCTGCGTGACACTGTCTTTCTTTATATTATGAGCTGGGGGTAGACTATGGCTATGTCTACCAGACAAGTATCCATCACTGGGGATGACCAAAATAAGGTCAAAATCATGTGATCTGGCAGTCTCAGAGCTAGTAATTTTTATAGGTGGTGATAAACATTATTTCTCAGTATAAATACTGCCTTTGTCTTTAATAGGGATTTTATTAACAAACTAGTTTGCTATATATATATAAATATATATACATATATACATACACACACACACACACACAATGGGCTTCTTTCAGTTTCTGTCTACCAAATCTACTCACAAGGCTTTGGTTGGTTCAAGGTTATAGCAGAAGAGAACTTACCCAAGGTGCCACACACTGGGATTGAACTCAGAACCATGTGGTTGGGAAGCAAGCTTCCACCCATACAGCTACACCTGCACCTACCTGCAGTAGATTTAATCCATTTTCCAGTTTGACACCATCACCACTACTTACCTTGGACACCTTTGGGGAAAGTCCACTCTGCTCTAAGCATTCAAGCCAGGTCACTGGTTTGAGGGTATCCTCTACCCCTTCCTTTGTTCCACCCCCTTCCCTCCTCAAGAGACCCTTATAAAGGGCCACAAACACTGCTATCCCTCCTGACTATGCACTAAAAAGAAAAATTGTTAGCATGTCAGGCTAAAATGTTCAGCTGCTTTTCTTCCAGTGCTTTACATTCCAAGTTCAAATATTGCTGAAAGTGACTTTACCTTTCATGCCTCCGGGAGGAGGGGGGATAAAATAAAGTACCAGTGAAGTACTGGGTTCAATGTAATCAATTATCTACTTCCCTCTTAAATTGCTGGCCTTGTGCCGAAATTAGAAATAATTACTTTTATTATTATTAAGGTGTCAAGCTGGCAAAAATGTTAGCATGTCAGACAAACTGCTTAGCAGTATGTTTTCCAACTCTTTGCACTATGAGTTCAAATCCCAGTAGATCAACATTGCCTTTCATCCCCTGGGGTTCATAAAACAAAGCACCATTCAATTACAAGCTTTGATGTAATCAACTATCACCTTCCCTTTTAAATTTCTGGCACCTGTTTCTGTTCACTCACCTCACTTTTTTCTCTTTAACCTCTTCATGGTTTTCGTCATTGGGAAAGTCCTGCACTTTTTGACGCAATAACTGCAACTGGGCAACCTGTGCAACAATTACAAACAAAAAAAATATATAAATACACAAATAAATACACTGGCAGTGCTCCAGCATGGCCACAGCTTTAGGGTTGAAACATAAAGAAAAGTAAAAATAAATGATATTTCATCCTTTCAAGACCATACTGCTAATAAAATGAATATGCTTTAATCAAATTTGAAACTTATGAAGAGGTATTTAGTTAAATAATGTCATTATTGAGTCAGTGTTTGGAATATAACAAAATAACTCTTTATATAAACTGACAGTGTGCCTCCATCTCTCTGTCCGTCCTCCAGGTCACAACGAACTTTTCCTACCATCTTCCTCTGTTCTAGAAATGACTTCACCAGTTCAGTCTTATTACAATTTTTTCGTGAAGTTTATTGAATTAATCATTTGGCATTTAAACTGGCCATATCTGGTTTAAGCATTCTACTTGTCTTATGTTTAAGCCGGTCAGATCCATCCCAAATATTCCACCTGTTTAATGTTTAAACCAGCCAGATCTGGTCTCTCATATCTACCTTACACTATCATTCTAAAAACTTATTCAATAACATCATTAAAATTTTGAAGCTATGAGATAATGAATGATTAATTCAAAACTATCTAAATAAACAAGCAATATATTTGACAAATTAATCTGAATGTTTGGCAACATGCCATACTTAAGAAGACCCATGAAACCAAGTGAAATTGTAGTTGCAGCTAATGCTGGTGTCACAGAACTGGCAACCATGACAGTGGCACATAAAAAGCATTCATTACACTCTTGAAGTGGTTGGTGTTAGGAAGGGTATCCAGCCATAGAAACCAGGCCAAATCAGATTGGAACCTAACATAGCCCTAAAGCTTTCCAGTTTCAGTCAAATCATCTAACCCATGCCAGCATGGAAAGCAGACACTAAATGATGATGATGATGTTAAAGGTTTAAGAAATTTCATTCGGGATTCGTAGAACACTCCCAGTGATCATTACCAGTGTCGCCTTACTGGCACGTGAAAAAACATTCGAGCAAGGTCGTTGCCAGCGCCGCTGGACTGGTTCCTGTGCAGGTGGCATGTAAAAAAACACCATTTTGAGCATGGTCATTGCCAGTACCACCTGACTGGCCCTCGTGCCAGTGGCACGTAAAAGCACCCACTACACTCTCGGAGTGGTTGGCATTAGGAAGGGCATCCAGCTGTAGAAACTCTGCCAGATCAGATTGGAGCTTGGTGCAGCCTTCTGGTTCGCCAGTCCTCAGTGAAATCGTCCAACCCATGCTAGCATGGAAAGCGGATGTTAAATGATGATGATGATGATGATGATGATTACAGGTTTTGAGATTCAAGTACATTTTCAAACCCCAAAACAAATTCTCCTATATTCCTGCATGGAACACTTCTTCTCTTCATATATATATATATATGCACCAGTCTCTTCGGAGGCGTGGGTTCGTATCCCACCGCTGCCAAGTGTCTTCTACTATAGCCTCGGGCCGACCAAAGCTTGTGAGTGGATTTGGTAGACGGAAACTGAAAGAAGCCAGTCGTATATATGCATATATATATGTATGTGTGTTTGTCCCCCCACCATCGCTTGACAACCGATGCTGGTGTGTTTACGTCCCCGTAACTTAGCGGTTCGGCAAAAGAGACTGATAGAATAAGTACTAGGCATCCAAAGAATAAGTCCTGGGGTCGATTTGCTCGACTAAAGGCGGTGCTCCAGCATGGCCGCAGTCAAATGACTGAAACAAGTAAAAGAGTAAAAGAGTAAAAGAGATGTATATATATATATTATATATACATATATGGAAAGACAGAGAGAGGTTTTTCAGATAAATTGGTTCATTTTCTTTTTCTATTTGGCACTCCAATGTCATATGTTTGAAAAGAGACAAAATTTATTCAAATTTCAAAAACGATAAACAAAACTTGTATAAAGGAAGGATAGAGCTACAAAAAAAACAAAAAACACTACACTAGAAACATTTTTCCTTTTGATTCAAATAACATGTGTGTGAATTTCTTTTCTTTCTTTCTTTCTTTTTTTTTTTTTTGTCAACAAAAAGATTGTTTACTTACAACTTCTAGTTTATCCTTTTCCTGTTGTTGGATGTTATCAATGCAGTCTGCTAGAAGATTCTGTTGATGGATTTCTGCCATTTCCTTCTTCAATACTATAATGTCCTGTGAAATGTTCTGGAATGTCTCGGTGATCTCATGCACCAGTTGCCTGAACAGGGGAAAGTTGTAGTTGGGCTTGCCTTTCAAGTAGCCTTGAAAACCTCTGGTGTGACATTGGTCGAGAGAGAGAGTACAAGGTCAAGGTCACAAGAAAGTGCATAATGTAAATTCTTTACAACAGAGGTCCTTCCATAACAGAATGTAAATTATATGAAAATGGAGAAAAAAATTAACATCTCTGTACTAAAAAATATTCCAAATCACAAATTTATGGTACCAATAATAACAACTAATAATTAATATATATTATAATTAGGGCAGTGAGCAGGCAAAATTGTTAGAATGTAGGGCATAAAGCTTAGTGGCATTTCGTCCGTCTGGATGTTCTGAATTCAAATTCAACTGAGGTCAACTTTACCTTTCATCCTTCTGGAGTTGGTAAAATAAATACCAGTTGAACACTGGGGTCGATGTAATTGACTTAACCCCTTCCCCAACATTTTAAACCTTGTACCTACAGTAGAAAGGATTATCATTATTATTATTATTATTATTATTATTATTATTATTATTATTATTATTATTATTATTATTATTATTATTAAGGCGGCGAGCTGGCAGGATCATTAGCATGTTGGGCAAAATGCTTAGCAGCATTTTGTTTTGCTGCTATGTTCTGAGTTCAAACTCCGCTGAGGTCGGCTTTGCCTTTCATCCTTTCAGGGTTGATAAATTGAGTACCAGTTGATCACTGGGGTTGATGTAATTGACTCATCCCCACTCCCAAAATGGCTGCCCTTGTGGCAAAATTTGAAACCATTATTATTATTATTATTATTATTAAGGTAGCAAGCCAGCAGAATCATTAGCACACCAGGTGAAATTCTTAGCAGCATTTCATCCATCCAAATCCCAACGAGGTCCACCTTGCGTTTCATGCTTTCAGGGTTGATAAAATAAGTACCAGTTGATCACTGGGGTCGATGTAATCGACATACCTCATTCCTGGCCTTGTGCCAAAATTTGAAACCATTATTATTATTATTATTATTATTATCATTATTAAGGTGGCAAGCCAGCAGAAACATTATCACACTAGGCAAAATGCTTAGCGGCATTTCAACCGTCCGTCCTTACATTCTCGGTTCAAATGCTGCCAGGGTTGACTTTGGCTTTCATCCTTCCAGGGCCAATGAAGTAAGTACCAGATGAGTGCTGGGGTCAATGTAATTGACTTACCCCCACCCCCAAACTTGCTTGCCCTGTGTCAAAAGTTGAAATCAATACATACTGTAATTGTAGCCCTCGTTTCCTAATTATTACTTAAAAGTATAAACGACAAGCTGGCAGAGTCATTAGCACACCAAACTATATGCTTAACGGCATTTCATGTCATTATGTTCTGAGTTCAAATTCCGCTGAGGTCTACTTTGCCTTTCATCTTTTCAGCTAGGCTTTTACTGACATTTTAATTGGGTCAAGGCAGCAAGTTGGCAGAATCGTTAACATGCCAGGCAAAATGCTTTGCAGCATTTCATGTCTTTACATACTGAGTTCAAATTCTGTTGAGGCTGACTTTGCCTTTCAGGGTCGATAAAATAAGTACCAGTCGAATACTGGGGTCAATGTAACCAACTTACCCCTCCCCTAAAATTGCTGGCCCTGTGCCAAAATTTGAAATCTAAAACCAATGGTGATTAAGTGGGTAACAGTTTAGGACTGTCAACACTCAACGCCAGGTACAAACCATCTAATGGGCTTCTACACAGTTTCTATCTATCCAGTGCCATGATTGTACATTGGCAACAGAGTTATTAGCAGGAAGAACAGTGACTACGACTGATTTATGAGAGGCTACATTAGAAGAAAATAAATAACAGCATGGCCACAGCTCATGAGCTGAAACTAGATAAAATGAAAAAACTAAACTTAATAGGCAGAACATCATTATGGACCTGGCTGATAACTTCCTTCATAATAATATGGAAGGTCGTTATCATTGTCATCACCATCATCATCCTTTAGTGTCTGTTTTCCATAATGGCATGGGTTGGAAGGTTTGACCAGAGCTGGCAAGTTGCACCAGGTTCCAGCCTAATTTAGCTTGGTTTCTCCAGATGGATGTCCATCTTAACACCAACCACTTCATAGTGTGTACTGGATGCTTTTAACATGCCACTGGCATGAGTGTTTTTACATGACACTGGCACAAGTGCCTTTTACATGTAACTGGCACAAGTGCCTGTCATGTGGCACCAATATGAGTGCTTTTTACATAGCACCAGCACAGGACTCTTGAAGACCGATCCTCTTCACTAGGGGATGCAGCCTTAACACTTCAGCTGTGGAGGACAAGTCTTCCTGAGTACAGGTCTTTGGACATAGTTAATAGCTTCCTTCATACAACAGAGACTGTTACAGACCTACATCATTATCATCATTTTACATCTGCGTTTGATGCTGGTATGGGTTGGATGGTTTGACAGGATCTAGTAGGTCAGAGGATCCTGCTCCAATATTTCAATTTTGGCATGGTTTCAACCACTTTAACCAGTAAATACTGGGTGCTTTTTGTCATGGAACCAGTACTAGTGAGATCACCATGTAGCTCACAAGACTAAGAGACTTCTCAACTAAGAGGGAGTAAAGAGGATGAGAGTGGCTTTATGTGAGATTCTAGGATGATCTAGCAGGAGACAGGGGACATGTTCGTACCAGTGCATGCAAAGAATAGCTATATGAGACCAAAATTTACAGCCAAAAATAGTAAGTTGAATTATACACCAAGTCAACTTCGGAGGACCAAAAAATTTCATGTGAAATGCAGCAGGATTTGGAAACATAGTAACAAGTTTATACACGATATGCAACATTGATTTGTATACTAGACAAGTATTCAGAGAGAGACAGGGACAAGTTTGCTGTTGTAAAGATGACACATGGTTATAGTTACACAACATTATATGAGGATGGGTAGGAATAAAAATAAGATTAATATTAACTGATAAATAGAAAATACTCACTCCTCAAATAATGCATAGGACTGTACGCGTTCCTCCTGAAGATGGTAGAATTTCTTCAACAAGTCTTTTGCAGAGGCACATCTAGAAAGAAGCAATGGAAAGGAATTTGTTGGATTAAATTCAAAGTAACTTTCTAAATCAGGAGGTAGGGAGGAGGAGGCTGGCTCTTTGTTCTTTTTTTTTTTTTCTTCTTTTTAATAGTTCAGTTAGATATAGTACTTATGTCCTCTTTTAGGATCCCAAAGGACATTGAGAGGAAGAACAGAAATTACCTCAGCTTGGAACCACATGAACTCCTCTAAACAAGCACAATGGCATGGCAGTGGTGGTGGTGGTTGTTACGTCAAGCAATGGAGTAACCCTACCTATCATCAAAAACAGGAATGGTTCCTACAACAGTTGCTTTTTAAATATGGAATTATTCATCCAATAACTGATGACAACCATGAAGAGTGGAGCCTGTTTTATCAGCCAGATAAACTGAGGCAAGTATTTCATTACTTGGAGACACACACAACAATACAGTGTCTATAACGAAGTTTAACCCTGAGGCATTCAGATTATTCTGTTAAATGTAGTCCTTTACTTAATCCTTTTACTGTAGAAATCTGATACATCCTCTCAAAATTTCCTTACCCTTAACTGCAGAAAGTAGTTTTACATGCCAATCTATCTTTTGTTGAGAAATGTCATGCTTGAAAAAATTTTTTTTTTTTTTTTGAGATTTGTCAAGTTTACTGAGGCAACATGAATTGCAGAAAATACCAATTCTATTTTTTGATAGATATTTATTCCATGCTGACATGGGTTGGCTGGTTTGACTGGAGCTGGTAAGCTGCACCAGGTTCCAGTCTGATTTGGCCTGTCTACTATGGCTGGATGCACTTCCTCCACTTTATAGTGTCTGTGCGGGGCGTTTTTAACATGCCACTGGCACATATGCTTCTTATGTGGCACTGGCATCAACACTTTTCACATGGCACTGGTACAGGACTCTTGCAGGCCAGTCCTCTTCTTCAGTGGGAGCAGCCTTAACACTTCTGCTGTGGAGGATGGGTCTTCCTGAGTACAGCAAGGTGCCAGATAACTCGGTCCTTTGTCATCTCATCTGAAAGGTTCAGCATTCTGAGGTCATCCTTCAGAAACTTAACTTCTCAGTGAAAAGGTTAACCACATTGTTTTGAATTAGTCAGGTGTTGACTATTGGCTTTGAGATTTCAATGATATTTTTATTTTCAGAAAGACTTTATAGGATAGATGTAAGACACTGGACCTGGCTGGTATGAACATAAAACAGGTAAACTATATTTGGACAGATGTGGCCAGTTTAAAAGCAAATGGCTTAAACTCACATCCACAAGGATATGACTATCACCAGCATCATCATTCTATGTCCAAATCTCTAGAGTTTCTGCAAATACACTGCCCTAAAATAGTCCATTCTACTATAGGCACAAGGCCAGAAATTTCGAAGGAGGGGACTAGTCAATTATATCAACCCCAGTGTGTAACTGGTACTTACCTCATCAACCCTGAAAGGATGAAAAGCAAAGTTGAACTCAGAACATAAGGATGGATGAAATGCTGCTAAGCATTTTACCCTAAAATAATAATAATGGTTTTAAATTTTGAGTGAAGGCCAGTAGTTTTTTAGAAGAGGAGGAGGTATGTTGATTAAATTAACCCCAGTGTCCAAACGATGCTTATTTTATCGACTCAGCAGAATTTAAACTCAGAATGTGAAAACTTAGATGCAATGCTGTTAAGCATTTTCTCTGATGCATTAACAATTCTGCCAGCTCATTGCCTTAATAATAATTTGTTTCTATTTTAGGTAAAAGACCAGAAATTTTGACGGGTGTGGGAGGAGGAAGTTGATTTCATCAACCCCAGCATTTGACTGGTACTTTATTTTATCCACTCTAAAGGGATGAAAAGCAAAGTTGACCAAAGGAACTTGAACTCAGAATGTAAAGAGCCAGAACTACTGATTGATATTTTATCCGATGCTGTAACAATCCTGTCCAATCCACCATCTAATAAATAATAGTAAAAATAAGAAGACAAAAATAAAAAAAATTCTCAATGAGGTGCAGGTGTGGCTGTGTGGTAAGAAGTTTGCTTCCCAACCACATGGTTCTGGGTTCAGTTCCACTGTGTGGTACCTTGGGCAAGTGTCTTCTACTATAGCCTCGGGTCATCCAAAACCTTGTGAGTGAATTTGGTAGATGGAAACTGAAAGAAGCCTGTCGTATATGTATGTCTGTCTGTCCTCCCACCACCCTCTTGACAACCGGTGTGTTTACCTTCCCTGTAACTTCACAGAGACCAATAGAATAAGTACCAGGCTTAAAAAATAAGTAATGTGGTCGATTCATTCAACAAAAAATTCTCCAAAGTGATGCCCCAGCATGGCCGCAGTCTAATGACTAAAACAAGTAAAAGATGAAAGAAAAAGAAGATGGCTGATTGTATAATTTATTAGTCTTGATTAAACGCGAGTGGAGAGTTCTGGGAACGTAAATTAGAGTGTATGGTCTATGTCTAAAGTACAGGGCCGAGTCAGCAACATTAAAGGCCCCTAAGTAAATCAATGCACTGGACCCTATAGTATTTATTTATTCATGGTAAACCATAACATACATAGATCAAAACTGGACCCTAGACCCATGAAGCTCCCAGGCAGATCAATACACTAGGCTCTATAATATTTATTTATTGACAGCAAGTCACAACATAGGTATAGGATTGGTCCCCTAAACCCCTTAGGATCCCAGGTAACTGCCCAGTGAGCCTATGCATTGAGTCAACACTGTCTAAGTAGGAACGTCTTTAGATGGACACAGCTCTAAATTTATTTTATTTTGGTTAGCCCTGATTGACAATGTCTATGACCACATTATCCTGTGCTGTGTGTATCTTAAGACAGTCAAGGGAAAGATTCCACTGATATTTCCCAAAAATCAAATGACTGTGTTAGGACGCTGACCATTGTCGTTGTTGCTTAGCTACAAGTCATCTTTGAAATAGATAGGTCTCCCAACCTAGTTCAAACGATCCCTTCTCTTTCTTCTGGCCCGAGTTAATCCACGACAATATTATCCAATATGTTCTGGGTAAAATTGTCGAATCTGCAAGTAAACAGTTGTGCATATATACACGTATATACATATATGTGCCTGTGTGAGTATATAGGGAAAGTTGTCGAATATGTACGTAAACACCATGTGTGTGTGTGTGTATATATATAAGAAATCGAATGTGTGTGTATGTGTGTGTGTGATGAAGTTGTATCTGTGCGTAAAGGAACTCCGGGACAAAAACAAAAGGAACCACAAACAAACATGCTGCATTTTTCCTCCAACTTACAAACAAATCATCACTTTTACATAAACGAACCATTTGAATTACCCTTTCAAGCTAAATTTTATGAGGTGGGAGCTGAAAAGTTCCTGGCTTTAAAGGTGTCGCGAAAGGCCGGGGCCCAACTTGCTTCAATAAATATGTGAATCTGAGAAGGGGGAATATGTTGAATAAAATCGTAATTAACTGATCCTTCTGTATTTTCTTTTACCCAAAATCAGGAACTCTTGAACACACCATCGTACACATTCAACAGAGCAAACAGAATTTTTTAGATATTGCAGGATTCCACATATGTGTAAATAATACTTTTATGAACCCACAAAAGAGATCATGGTTAATTACAAAGACTAATTAAACTGACTTAATTGCAGTTTTATAATATATTTTATAAACATTAAAACACTATACTTTAGAATTTTTATAAACATTCTGACAGTCTAACATACAGGTTCTATGAGATTCTTTCCAGAGATCTTGTTTACGTATGTATTTGTAAAATCTTATCTAAGAGCTGAGAGAAAATTTTGGATAATACAGTCCTAAATTATTGTATGATAGAGGGCTTAAAAGGAGATATGGACTGGTATTTCTAGCGTCGAGATTTCCTTGTTCCCTCGATAGGTCATTACATGTACCTACAGGCTAAACTCTAATATAGTGGCATCTAAACCCTGATTGAACACACTTATGATCATAGGCATTCCAACCGTGACAAACCCACCATTTTTTTGTTTGTTTATCTTTTTTGCAATACAGAATATCTAGTATTAAAGTATGGTTTGAGATCTGGCTGGTATTTCTTGCAAATGAGACAACTACGTAAAGATATCGTCTGGTTGACTTGTAAAAAATAAAATCAATAAAAAGACGATAAATAATTTAAAATAAACCCAACCTTTCTGGTGCCATGACAAAAGTCTTCGACGATGGAAATTGGTTGGAAACGATAGTATTCACTATTTTTAGCCGCATGTTCGTATTTCTAACATTTTCACCTGTTAATTACCAAGGTGTTGGCATTACTGTTTTATATTTTCGTATTATTATTACTTTTATTGCAAATTTAAATATACTATCACCGTGGTTAAATTTACAATACTCTGAAAGGAATAAATTCCACATTTCTCACCAGCTAAAGAAAACCAAATATCAGGCCTTGCGCACGAAACCGGCTGCCGCAAGTTTCCATCTTGAGCAGTGTGCTGTTTCCTCCAGAAAATTTGGCTGGAAACGGAACAACTAAAGAAAAGCAGGATGGTCACAGCTGGACTATCTTTGATCGTAGGTCTGCTGTATCAGGGTTGACCTGGGGATTTCACTCACTTAAACCTCTCCTATCGTACATACATTCTGTGGTCCTGTTGTTCAACCAAGGTCCTGAGTCAGCAGATTATGAGCAAATGTATTCTAGCTGTGATCACCTCTCAACTAAAACAATATGTGTAACTGAATAATGAAAATATTTCGTATATATACTACAACTGGCACTCCGTCTGTTACAGCGACGAGGGTTCTAGTTGATCCGATCAACAGAACAACTTGCTCGTGAAATCAATGTGCAAGTAGCTAAGCACTCCACAGACACATGTACAATTAATAGAGTTCTCGGAGAGATTCAGCGTGGTGACAAAGCTGGCCCTTTGAAATACAGGTACTACTCATTTTTGCCAGCTGAGTGGATTAGAGCAATGTGAAGTAAAGTGACTTGTTCAAGGACACAACGCATCGCTGAGAATTGAACTCAGGATCTTACGATTGTGAGCTGAATACCTTAACCACTGCACCAGGCACCTTCACCGTACACACACATATATATATAGAACATAAAGAAAGTCAGGAGGTGTGAGAGGTGAATATATTTATTTCGCCATTTGATGTCCATAGGGTGACAGCCGTTTCGCAACCGTCATCATGTAAAAATAATTTTTATTTCACTGTATAATAAATTATTTTTTTGTATGTCTGCACTAGTATGCATGCTAAAATTTCATAGTGCTAATGTACATTTTCAAACCAATATAGACTTAGCAGGTTAGCTCTTCAGGTCAACAGAACATCTTGATTACATCAAATTTTCAGCTCCATTACTCTTTTACTCTTTTACTTGTTTTAGTCATTTGACTGTGGCCATGCTGGAGCACCGCCTTTAGTCGAGCAAATTGACCCCAGGACTTATTCTTTGTGAGCCTAGTACTTATTCTATCGGTCTCTTTTGCCGAACTGCTAAGTTACGGGGACATAAACACACCAGCATTGGTTGTCAAGCAATGTTAGGGGGACAAACACAGATACAAACAACAGATACATACACATACATATATATATATATATATATATATATATATATATATATACACACATATATACAACGGGCTTCTTTCAGTTTCCGTCTACCAAATCCACTCACAAGGCTTTGGTCAGCCCGAGGCTATAGTAGGAGACACTTGCCCAAGGTGTCACGCAGTGGGACTGAACCCGGAACCATGTGGTTGGTAAGCAAGCTACTTACCACGCACCCACTCCTACGCCATTATATACGTACAAAAAAAATCATCTTCATAAAGTCGAATGTATGGAAGACCAATAATTGATAAAAATTTATTATAAAGAGGAGAAAATGAGATAATATATATATATGTATATATATATATATATTTGTTTTGCAAGATTTTTGATGTGAAATCGTGTGTTGAAACAGATGTTGTTGTACTTGGGGATGGTCATATTGCCAGTTTAGCCAATAAAAACACACACACACTGTATATTTGGTGTTAATTTGCTTCAGCTTTATATTACATTATATTACATTAA
>NC_069003.1:13136409-13136808 GCF_001194135.2 Octopus bimaculoides
AAAACACACACACACTGTATATTTGGTGTTAATTTGCTTCAGCTTTATATTACATTATATTACATTAATCCTATTTCGGCCAGAGTTCTTTCGTCACACTTCTGTGACCTCATCAGTGGTCCTTTGCTTTCTTCTTTCTTATGTGTGTCCCACCTTGCTAACTATCAGCCATTTTGTATATCTATGACCATCCCCAAGTACAACAACATATATATATATATATATATATTTCGAAACGCCGGTGTTTTAATGGTGGCAGCTGATGAAGATGTTTCTATGTGGCTTGCTTGTTTGTTGTACCTTGTTTATCATTTTGTCCATGTTCTTTTGCCACGTCATGTACCCAGTTATGTATCTATGTGTACATGTAGATGAAGGTATGTACATATATATGCATAT
>NC_069003.1:13136818-13138157 GCF_001194135.2 Octopus bimaculoides
CGTTTGTTCAGTGTCGCCCTCCTGATCGACAAGAGTCAACAAACTCGAAACATCGATGTCTCAGATTCCCTAGAGAGGGCGACACCTTTTTACCCTAAGAGAGAATTTTTCTCCATGGTAACTGCAGTGTATTTGCACTTATTTCAACCAACCTAAATTGTGATTATACGTAAACACTGCTTAGCGCATTTACTCTGATATATATATATATATATTTAATAATATTAGGGAATAATATTTAACTGTAGATCAATTTGATTATTAATCGAATTATTAATCGAATTGGTTTTAGTAGTTATCTATTTGAAAATATAGCCATGAAACGTGCATAGTCATTTTATACCATTTACTAGTTATTCTTTTATGTATTTTATTGATTTTTTGAATACAGTTTTTATGATATATTTATTTTCTAGAGGGTATGAATTACATTCTTCTGTATTGACTTATTTAAGTGGTTTATCTCTAAATTATATATATATATATATATATTGGATTCAAATTTTGGCCTAAGGCCAGCAATTTCGGGGGAGAGAGTAGATCGATTACATTGACCCAATACTCAAGTGGTACTTATTTAATTGACACTGAAAGTGTGAAAGACAAAGTCGACTCCGACTACATTTGAACTCAGAACGTAAAGTTAGACGAAATGTCATGAAGCATTTTGCCCAACTTGCTGATGATTCTGCCAGCTTGTCGCCTCGAGATGTTTTGAAAACGAAATGATAAATAGTGGTGATAGAGGTGAAGATGACAGAGAGTATAAGAGAAAGAGAGAGAGAGAGAGAGAGAGAGGTAGATTGTCATTGATAAGACAGAAAGAGAGTAATAGTAAAGAAAGAAAAAAAGCGTGAAAGTTTTAAAGAATGAGAGAGAGAGGGGGGCGGGCTGTGGAAATGGTGATGTATAGAGAAAGAGAGAAGTATAGGACGGGTGAGTTGAAGAGAGTTTGGGTAGCGAAGTAAAGGGAGAGACTGGCAATAAGAACGTATAAGGCAGGGATGACAGCTGTCTGGAGACGTCAAACATATCACAAAAATATTGTTCCATGACAGATCTTTCTTAGAACTGATGCCAGCAGAATTCTACTTAAACCACCCCATGTAACCCTTCATAACTTTTCTATTTTTCTGGAATTTTCAGAAATTTTTGCAAATTTGGATTCATAAGATTATGCAAAAATTCATAAGATTATGCAAAAACAAAAAAACAATTTTGTGTGATTTAAAGGTTATTTAGCTGTTATTTTTAGCACGTCTCACGACCACCTGATACCCTCCCAGTTCGTTTGTCACTGACATATTGATGTTTTTCAACATCTTTCTCCCCATAAATG
>NC_069003.1:13142060-13143810 GCF_001194135.2 Octopus bimaculoides
ATATATATATATATATATATATATATATAGGCGCAAGAGTGGCTGTGTAGTAACAATAAATGGAGCAAAACGCATTTTGCTCCATTTATTGTTATTCATATCTTCTCAAAATGTATCACTTCAACTTGGTATCTCTGCCTATAAAACGGCTGTGATATCTTGGTTTTTTGTGTAATGTTTGCTACCCATGGTAACTATTAACATATTTACATTGTCAAAGGTTTTTTAAAACTGAGATAATATTAATATATACATAAACTAATATATATATATATATATATATATATATATATATATATATATATATATCTTTTATCTTTTGCCTGTTTCAGTCATTGGACAGCAATCATGCTGCAGTACCACCTTGAAGGGTTTAATCGAACAGATCCAACCCATTTTCTTTTTCTTTAAATCTGGTACCTATTCTATTGGTCACTTTGCCAGCTAAGTTACGGGGACACAAGCAAACTAACATCGGTTGTCAAGCTGTGTAGAGACAAACAGAAGTACAAAAAGGCACACACACACGACGGGCTTCTTTCAGTTTCTGTCTACCAAATTCGATCACAAGGCTTTACTTGACCCAGGGCTACAGTAGAAGACACTCGCCCAAGATGTCATGCAGTGGGACATCTTCCATGTAGTTGAGAAGCAAACTTCTTACCACAAAGCCACGCCTGCACCATATACTATAATGCGAAATGTAACCCTAACCCTAACCCTGCAGACTGCGATAGCCAATAAAACAGACATAAAATATATTTCTTCGCGGCTCAGTACTAAATGACCCACGGCCCAGCAATATGAAGGCCCCCTGCTGCCTTAGAAGGCATCTCAAGTTCGGGGGCAGGACTAGATCCACCCAGTCTAGTTTAATCAGTGGTTCGCAAACTGATATATGCTGGCCTTAACACTCGAAAATATTGGTTAAATTTTCTGCCATCCTGTCATTTCTTAATATGGAAACAAAATACGGTTTACAGCTATGGAGTATTTCTCTGTTCGCCATGGTTTTGGATAAATTTTAAATCATTTTAATTAAATAAGAAATCGGTAGTTTGTCTCTCTATATCCACACACCTCTTCAAGGTTCACAGCTCCGATCACAACTACCCTTGCCGCTAGAAGGAAGGGAGAAATCGATTACATCGATTCCACTACACAGTTACTACTTATGTTATCGACCCCGAGAGGATGACAGGCAAAAGTCGACCTCAGCAGAAATTGTACTGAGAGCTTAAAGCCAGGAGAAATAGGAAGCATTTTTGTCTGGCGTATTAACGATTCTAACACCTTGCCGTCTTACAATAATGAATAAATTTGAAATACGTGCGGCGAAGTAGATGTGATGTTTAAGCATTTCCTAGAGTATTTTGTGTATTAAATGATGCTTATCCGCATGGAATATCCAATTAGTGAGTTAAATAGTGAAGGTACACTAAACTTAATATAGGAAGTTGTGGTGTTTATGACATTTCTCAAAACCATTAGCAACGTTAAGTGGCGTGTTAACGGGTTGCTCCAACCGAATATTGACCAGATCAAGCATTTTCGTAATTTGCAATCATAATAGTAACTTATTACGAAGGGAAACGTAACGAGCTCACCGGATCGTTTGAGTGCCAGCATTTCTTCCGACTTTTCGTCCAGATGTCACCGAGGTCGACTTTCCCTTTCGTCCTTACTAGGGCGTCAAGTACCAGTCAAGTACTGAGGTTGAGGTAATCGACTACCCCCCACCCCCACCCCC
>NC_069003.1:13144140-13146657 GCF_001194135.2 Octopus bimaculoides
ATATATATTGTTGTCTGTATTTTCGAGTCGTAATATTGAAATTAAATTTGATGCTATGAATATAAATTTCACATTCTTTCATAAAAAATATTGTTCACTTTCGTTCTAACAGAGAAGATATATACATTTACTAACTCTCTCTCTCTCTCTCTCTCTCTGTAGATAGATAGACAGAGCTGTATGTATGTATTCTACCTCAATCTCTCTATCCGTTTACACTGTCTTTGAAACGAAAGCAGCAGTTTCAGAAACAGACTTGTACAAAGGAAAGAAAGAACAGAAGAGAAAAGAACGAACGAGAGGGTGAGGGAATAAGCAAGGAGAGAGAAGGAAGAGATGAACGAGACTTGCCGTGTGGTAGAAGAACCAACGCACGTCTTCGGAATACACAGATCATGATACCCGAATAGGAAGGTGATTTCTACATATCCGGGTGTCTCCTGTTTTTCTCTATTATTGACTATCAGCGGCGCGCTAACCGGCTTCGAACGCACATCACCATGACCCACAATGAAGCGCGTAGCCACTGGTTCAAAGAAGGAGCTATTGGTTTAGGGGGTAAGTTCTATGGAACATTCGTGTCCTCCAAATTTCTCCTTTTTTCTTTGCTTATGTATGTATGTGCGTATGTATATATATATATATATTCCAGTTTTTCTGCGTGCACGCATTCAGTGAACACCATATTAATTATACATATATGTCTGTGCGTATATATATATATATATATATATATATATGTGTGTGTGATGTATATATGAGTAGCTAGCTGTGTATATACGTAATTTCATATGCTGGTGTGATATTGATAATAGAAAAAAAGTCCAGTTACTTTATTGTTCTTAACCAAAGGTATCTATTTATTAGCGGTTTATTAAGACCCATTAATTAAAAATAGATACACCTACATAAATATGCCAAAAAGCACCTTTTGACAACTTAATTCATATTCGCTAATCTCTTTTGTGAAGAAAAAAAAAGGCATGAATACTCCACATCTATTTTCTTCTGGTTCCCTTATTTTGCGACAGAGTTGGGCTTTTCACTGATGTTCTGTGCGTTTATTTCCGCCGCAGACTGTTAATAGATTTAATTAATATTGCTCATTTGCGTGGCATGAATGACAAATATATTCTTTAAATATTTCATAGATAGATAGATAGATAGATGCGCTCTTCCACACGTGTGTGTGTACGTGTTTTTATGTATGCGATTGTTTAGTTCCGAAGTCATCTCTTTCTAAACAAAACTGGTCAAAGGCATCCCACCTATGACCACCCTGTCTGTCCTTCTAGCGGACATTGTCTAACAAGGAATACATTATCCAATGTGTCTCTTTTTCGAGACGGTAGGGTTATAACTGGAAGATTTCGCTGCTGTTTTTAACAGAGTTAGCAATCAAATAGGCGCTCCGCTATGTGTGTATTATATATAATGTGCATAAAATTTCATAGATTTGTTTTTTCAATACAGAATATTGTAGTAACAACCCCTCTCTCTCATACACACTCGAATACATATATACATACATTCACACACACTCGCGTACGCTTATTCTTATAAATTCGTATACATACACGCATATATATGCACACGTATACATATATAAATTCACATACATACATACATACATACACACACACATGTACGTATACACACACACATGTACGTATACACACATACATACACACACGCGTACGTACGCATCCACACACTCGATCTCTTTTCCTTTCTGTCAGTACTGTATTGTTATACAGTCTTAATAAGCTGCCCTTGTTGACCCAACCACAATAACAGCAGTAACAGCTTAACAGACCGGTTAAAAGCCTCAATATTCCTCAAGGATTATGTTACGTGTCTCCGTCGTGGTTGTTCTGCCCGGTCTCAGCTCTCATCCAGCAGGACTTAATTTAATGCTAACTACGTGATTTATGTATATTCTATATGAATAGCTGTCTCTAATATAAGCACAAGGCCTGAAATTTTGAAGAGAGAAAATTCGTTAGTCGCCGCGATCAACTTCAGTATTTCACTGGAACTTTAACTCTGTTTTATCAGTCGCGAAAGGATGAGAGGTGGAAATGTTTCAGAATAGTTGTAGAGCTGGTGGCCTTCGAAGTCATGGAAAGGAAAAGGCTGTGTACGTGTGTGTGTGTGTCTGTGTCTTTATAGCCACAGGCGTGGCTGTGGGAACAAGTTTGCTTCCCAACCACATAGTTCTGGGTTCAGTTTTACTGTGTGGCACTTTGGGCAAGTGTCTTCGACCATAGCCTCGGGTTATAGTGAGTGAATTTGGTAGACGGAAACTGAAAGAAAGTTGTGTAGGCGTAGGAGTGGCTGCGTGGTAAGTAGCTTACTTACCAACCACATGGTCCCGGGTTCAGTCCCACTGCGTGACACCTTGGGCAAGTGTCTCCTACTGTAGCTTCGGGCTGACCAAAGCCCCATGAGGGGATTTGGTAGACGGAAACTGAAAGAAAGTTGTGTAGGCGTAGGAGTGGCTGCGTGGTAAGTAGC
>NC_069003.1:13146983-13147558 GCF_001194135.2 Octopus bimaculoides
TATATATATATATATATATATATATATATATATGGGTGTGTGTCTTTGTCCCCCACCACCGCTTCATAACCAGTGTTGGTGTGTTTACGTCCCCATAACTTAGGTGCATTGGGCTCACAATCATGAGGTAGTGAGTTCGATTCCTGGACCAGGCTGTGTGTTGTGTTCTTGAGCAAAACACTTCATTTCACCTTGCTCCAGTTCACTCAGCTGGTGCCAAGTTGTATCGGCCCCTTTGCTTTTCCCTCGGATAACTTTGGTGTTGTGGAGAGAGGAGGCTGGTATGTGTGGGCGACTGCTGGTCTTCTATAAACAACTTTGCCTGGACTTATGCTTCAGAGCGGAACTTTGTAGGTGCAATCCCATGGTCATTCATGACTGAAGGGCATCTTTAACCTAACATTAGCAGTTCAGCAAAAGAAACTGATAAAATAAGTCCCAAGCTTTAAAAAAAAAAGTCCTGGGATTGATTTGTTCAACTAAAAACCCTTCAAGGTGGTACCCCAGCATGGCCACAGTCAAAAATGGCTGCAACAAGTAAAAGATCAAAGGTATATATATATATATATATATAT
>NC_069003.1:13147789-13150764 GCF_001194135.2 Octopus bimaculoides
ATAGGTGCAGGTGTGGCTGTATGATAAGAAGCTTGCTTCCCAACCACATGGTTCTGGGTTTAGCCCCACTGCATGGCACCTTGGACAAATGTCTTTTACTATAGCCTTGGGCCGACCAAAGCTTTGTGAGTGGATTTGGGGAAGGAAACTGAAAGAAATTCATCAGATATATACATATGTATATATAATTTATTTGTGTTTGTGTCTGTTTGTCCCCACCACCACCATCGCTTAACAACTTATGTTGGTGTGTTTACATCCCCATAACTTAGCAGTTCGGCAAAAGGGCCTGATAGAATAAGTATTAGGCTTATAAGGAATAAGTCCTGGGATCAATTTGTTTGACTAAAACCCCTTAAGGTGGTGCTCCATTTGTATTTGCATATAATTTTCTGGACCCAATGGAATCAGGTATTCAAACAGTAAAAGGCACCAAGAGTCGGGGATAATACACCAGAGCACTGACATAGACATTACTTACTAAAGTAAATATGGATTTGTCATTCCTGTTATGCACACATTCACAAGCACTGACAGAATACACAGTGTGTATTCAAAGTCACACAGGTGTACACTCATGGCATGTATCCCACAGTCTGCTATAGGCTCCAGATCCAAAGTATGGAAGGTTCCGAGTTAGGGGAAGAATAAACAATACCACGGATGGGTTGAGGTTCACTGCAGCTGTTTCCGACGTGTTCTTTATTGATGAACAAAGTGTTACATCATGCAAAGAAACCATTTACTTCAGGTGGATTAAGAGTAAAATTAAACACTCAGGATTCCTCACAAAAAGAGCTTAGTGTAAGTTGACCCTCCTGTCCAGGTTACAGCTGGGAGATTTTTCTGCTGAGCGGTTGGTGTTAGGAAGGGCGTCCAGCTGTGAAAATCCTGCCAAAACAGTCACAGAAGTCTGGTGCAGGCTTCTGCCTGGCTGGCTCCTGTCAAACCATCCCACCCATGCCGGTATGGAAGGCAGATGTTAAGTGATGATGATGATGATGATATATATATATATATATATATATATATATATAGTAAAGATTATTTGCCAACATAATATGGCAGTCCTTATTAGGACGAATGTTACTGTTACTTAGCCCCAGGAAACATTGTCTCCAGCTGGCTATCAACGCACTATCTGCATCCTTATATTTTCAAACAAGGGAGCTTAGTGTCCCCACTCAGCTCAAAGCAATATGTGTGTACCAATGGTTTCTGTGTTATTTTACTTCATCAGCACAGAATAACTGCTTGGCATAAGACAGGTGAAAGAAATAAAAAAGTAAGAATGCATGACACGTGGGTTCCCATAGGAGGGGGGTGGGGTGGTATATCAGGTTATTAACCTCAGGTGGAGTTTAATAACCTCTAGTGCACCCTGCTAAAAGCACCCTGCTAAAAGCACCCTGCTAAAAGCACCCTGCTAAAAGCACCCTGCTAAAAGCACCCCCCAAAGGGCCTGCCTGCCTGGTGGTAGCAGCGACAATGTTATATTGGGTGTTGGAATAAGTTCATTATCCAAAATGTTCTACGATCCATGGGACAGGCTTCCACACAGTTTCTGTCTAACCCAGATGCATTCTCATGGGTTGGGTCAGCCTGACACCAGCCAAGTCTAAGGTGTAGTGGGAACAGGTTCAGAACTGCAGCTGCAAAATAAATTTCTGAACCTTGCAGCTGTGACTGCATCTAAAATGTGATATTAATGAATGTTGCAGAGGAAAACCAAGATAGCAACAAACTACACCTAAATATTGGTGTATTCAATGTTGTATATTTAAATATATTATTATTATTTTTATTATCATTATTATTATTGTTTCAAATTCCACCAAGGTTGACTTTGCCTTTCATCCTTTTGGGGTCAATAAAATAAGTACCAGTGGAGCACTGGGGTCAATATAACCGACTAGCCCCTCCCCAAAATTTCAGGCTTTGTGCTTATAATAGAAAGGATTATTGTTTCCTGTTTGTATACAGTGTTTATTGCACCTGAACATCTGCCACATACAAAGACTAACTTTGTAGTTAATCTGCCTTTGATATTGCTGCACCTCTTATGTGTCCATAGCTTGCACCGGGTACATCTTATAGAGTTACTACCTACTCCTTTACTGCATACTGAGCAGGGCCATCTACCTGAAACACAAACCCCTTCAGAAATTAAGGGCCCAGGGCAAGGCACACATATAGATGTGTGTTTGCATGTGTGCGCGTGCATATATGAACTTCTCACTATGTATGTGTTAGTGTGTGTGCATCACTCCAATATGGTCTAAGCCTTGATAACTGAGAAATCTAAAGAACAAATACACACATTCATACTCACGTGCACACACACACACACATACACACACACACACACACACACACACACAAAAACACATGCTTTACACACTCACACACATGTACACCTACATGCATTCACTCTTACCATTCATACACTAAGATACCAATTCAGCTAATTATGTAAGCATATATTGGATTTGTGTGCACAGGTGTACTACCTGTATAGCTGTGTGTCAATGTCTTACAATGTATGATATGTGTGCGTATGAATATATCTATTGTGTATCTGTGTGTGTATGTGTATTTTCATGTGTCCTACATCCAAATATATCAATGCCCATAACTAGAACAATACAAATCTTATTGTACAAAAGATTTCTTGTTTGTTTCTTTTTCAATGTTACTATTAAAAGGTCTAATCCACATATAAGCATTTGAAAGAGTGGTGAGAGGGGTGGAATTTGTGTGTGGCTTCTGTCATTGTCATCTTTATGAATTTGTGGCATTCGTACCTGTCTACATTGTAGTGTGGTGACAGTGATGGTGGTACACCTGTCTACATTGTAGTGTGGTGACAGTGATGGAGGTACACCTGTCTACATTGTAGTGTGGTGACAGTGATGGAGGTACACCTGTCTACATTGTAGTGTGGTGACAGTGATGGAGGTACACCTGTCTACATT
>NC_069003.1:13151582-13151858 GCF_001194135.2 Octopus bimaculoides
GTGACAGTGATGGAGGTACACCTGTCTACATTGTAGTGTGGTGACAGTGATGGAGGTACGCCTGTCTACATTGTAGTGCGGTGACAGTGATGGAGGTACGCCTGTCTACATTGTAGTGCGGTGACAGTGATGGAGGTACACCTGTCTACATTGTAGTGTGGTGACAGTGATGGAGGTACACCTGTGTACATTGTAGTCTGGTGACAGTGATGGTGGTACACCTGTCTACATTGTAGTGTGGTGACAGTGATGGAGGTACGCCTGTCTACATTGTAA
>NC_069003.1:13151870-13152150 GCF_001194135.2 Octopus bimaculoides
CTGGTGACAGTGATGGTGGTACACCTGTCTACATTGTAGTGTGGTGACAGTGATGGAGGTACGCCTGTCTACATTGTAATGTGGTGACAGTGATGGAGGTATACCTGTCTACATTGTAGTGTGGTGACAGTGATGGAGGTACGCCTGTCTACATTGTAGTGTGGTGACAGTGATGGAGGTACACCTGTCTACATTGTAGTGTGGTGACAGTGATGGAGGTACACCTGTCTACATTGTAGTGTGGTGACAGTGATGGAGGTACACCTGTCTACATTGTAGT
>NC_069003.1:13153091-13153979 GCF_001194135.2 Octopus bimaculoides
GATGGAGGTACACCTGTCTACATTGTAGTGCGGTGACAGTGATGGAGGTACGCCTGTCTACATTGTAGTGCGGTGACAGTGATGGAGGTACGCCTGTCTACATTGTAGTGCGGTGACAGTGATGGAGGTACACCTGTCTACATTGTAGTGTGGTGACAGTGATGGAGGTACACCTGTCTACATTGTAGTGCGGTGACAGTGATGGAGGTACACCTGTCTACATTGTAGTGTGGTGACAGTGACGGAGGTACACAAATATTTTGGCTATCTTTCTAAATCCTGCTGCTTTTCACATGGAATTTTGGGTACTCCACAGTCATCCTGGTTTATATGTCGACCTATCTTTTTTGACTGTAAATTTTAGTCTGAAAAATTTTACTTTTATGCTGGAAAATACAGTATTTTGTAAGCAGAAGTGTACTAAGAGAGTAAGGAAATATTTAGTGTAGGGAAGAATTTTCTCTTGTAGTGTAAAACAAGGTTTACTCTTAAGTTTATGCAGAGGAAGGTAGAGGGACAAAGTTATAGAAACTTATATACACAGGTGTGGTTGTGTGGTAAGAAGTTTGCTTCCAACCTCATAGTTCGAGGTTCAGTCCCACTGTGTTGCACCTTGGGCAAGTGTCTTCTGCTATGGCCTTGAGCTGACCAAAGCCTCGTGAGTAGATTTGGTAGACAGAAACTGAATGAGAGTCATCATCATCATCATCATTGTTTAACGTCCGCTTTCCATGCTAGCATGGGTTGGACGATTTGACTGAGGACTGGCAAGCCAGAAGGCTGCACCAGGCTCCAATCTGATCTGGCAGAGTTACTACAGCTGGATGCCCTTCCTAATGCCAACCACTCCGAGAGGGTAGTGGGTGCTTTTACGTTCCACTGGCACGA
>NC_069003.1:13153989-13160687 GCF_001194135.2 Octopus bimaculoides
CAGGCTCCAATCTGATCTGGCAGAGTTACTACAGCTGGATGCCCTTCCTAATGCCAACCACTCCGAGAGGGTAGTGGGTGCTTTTACGTTCCACTGGCACGAGGGCCAGTCACACAGTACTGGCTATGGCCACGCTCAAAAAGGTGTTTTTTACGTGCCACCTGCACGGGAGCCAGTCCAGCAGCACTGGCAACGACCGCTGGACTGGCTCCCATGCAGGTGATTATCATTCAATGTCCATTTTCCATGTTGTCATGGGTTGGACAGTTTGACAGGAGATGGCCACATCTGAAGAGCTGCCTGGGCTCCATGTCTGATTTGGCATAGTTTCTATGGCTGGATGCCCTTCCTAATGTCAACCACTTTACAGAGTGTAATGGGTGCCTTTACACAGCACCGGTATATGGGAGTTTCTTTGTGGCACCAGCATAGGTGCTTTTTATGTAGCACTAGCACCCATGAGTCTGCAAGATTAGGATCGCTTAGTTGAAGAGGGATTCAGGTGACATGCTTGTGTATATATATATGTGTGTGTGTGTGTGTGTGTGTGTGTGTGTGTCTTTGTGTCTGTGTTTGTCCCACCATCACCTGACAACCAGTGTTGGTGTGTTTACATCCCTGCAACTTGGTGGTTTGACAAAAGAGACCAATAGAATAAATACTTGGCTTAAAAAAAAAAAGTACTGGGTTTGATTCATTCAACTAAAAATTCTTCAATGCAGTGCCCCAGCATGGCCACAGTGTACTGACTGAAGGAAGTAAATGATGTAAGATAAAGCATTGGTAATCATCTCTTTATGTGGTCGTTCAGACTTCTAGAAACAGCAGCCAAATCTTTTCTAAATCACACCTCTACTCTCTTAGCAAAAAAGGATATAGAAACATTTTGACCTTTGAGAGAAAAAAAAAAATGAAATGCTAGGGTTTAAAGGTATTTGAGTACATGTCAGCTGCTTTAGGGATTAGGGCCCCAACAGAAGACACTTACCTGAGGTGCCACACAGTGGGGCTGAACCCAGGTCTTGAAACCAATCTAACCACACTTCAATTAGCCTCACTCACTCACCCATGCATAAGTGCACTCACTCACGTATGCACTCATTCACTCACTCCTCTACACTCACTCACTCACACTCACGCACATATACTCACTCAGCCACCCAATCAGTCAAGTACTCAGCTGGGACTTATTCCATTACCTCCCCACTGCCACAGAGTATTTGAAAGGCAGTGTTGACATTGGTTGCATTTTTCTCCAAAGCTGCCTGGCCTTGACTTCACACTTCAAACAACTCTTTTCATTTCCTCTATTCTAATCCCTGTGCAAATGTGCATATGTATGCATGCATATATGTGTGTGTGTGTGCATATCTGTATACAATAATGTATGTATATGTGCTGTATATATGTATGCATCAAAAAATATGCCTGCATATATACATATGTATGCATTAGATATATATGCATATCTAATGTGCATGTATACATGTGTGCATACTTATATATAATAATGTGTATATGTGCATATATATATGCATGCATATATGTATGTGTGCATATCAATGTATAATAATGTGAATGTGTACATGTATATATATATATGTGTGTGTGTGTGTGTGTGTGTGTGTGCATATATATGTGCATATCTATGTATGATTATGTGCATCTGTATGTATATGTAAATAGATATATATATGTATGCATATCTATGTATAATAATATCCATTTGTATGTATGTGTGTATCTGTATGCCTTTATTTCTATATATGTATGCATATATATATATATGCATGTGTGCTTATCTATATATATACTAATTAGAGCATATGTATGTGTAATGTGTGCATAAGTATAAAGTGTGTGTGTGTGTACCCTTTCTCCTCACTTACATAAGTTTAATTGTAAAATAGTTGGCACACAATGTCTGGCAACAGTCACTGAGACACAGATACATCCTCCCCCAACCCCTCAATACATGCAGTAACAATCAAGCACACATCTCCAAAATATAGGCCAGATTTCTCTCTCAAAAGAGTGTATATAGGTATGTGTGTGAATATATGTGTGTGTGTGTGTGTGTATACACACACACAAGCACAAATGCATTATTTGTGTGTGTGCTCATGTATGTTGCTGTTTGTTGCTTCTTGAGCCATGCTTGGCTCATAAGGGCCGGTTTTCCAGTTTCGTTGGGATATAGGTTCCCCACCTGGACAGGACACCAGTCCATCGCAGGTGAGCTGCTAGATGCAGGCGAAGAGAGTGAGAGAAAGTTGTGGCAATTTAATCAGCAGAAGTTCGCCATTACCCTCTGCTGGAACCACGTGAAGCTTAGGTGTTTTGTCATAAACACATCACATGGTCTGAGATTCTAACCTGCAATCCCTCGGCCACAAGTCTGCTGCTCTAACCACTAGGCCATGTGCCTCCACTCTGTTTCATACATACATTCTTTTATTCTTTTTCAGTCATTCAACTGCAGCCATGCTGGACCCCAAGACTTTTCTTTTTAAAGCCTAGTACTTCTGTTGGTCTCTCTTTGCCAAACCACTATAATATCTTGGACCAGAAAATTCTTTCTCTCTCTCTCTCTCTCAATACATGAAGTAACCCTCACATGCAACATTTCCAAAATGAAAGCCAGATTCATCTCTCAATAGAATGTATATATGTGTGTGTGCGTATATATATATAAATATTATATATATATATATATATATATATATATATATATACACACACACACAGGAGTGGCTGCGTGGTAAGTAGCTTACTTACCAACCACATGGTCCCGGGTTCAGTCCCACTGCGTCGCACTTTCTGGAAGTGTCTTCTATTATAGCTCCGGGCCGACCAAAGCCTTGTAAGTGGATTTGGTAGACAGAAACTGCAAGAAGCCCGTCATATATGTATATATATGTATGTGTGTCTGTTTGTCTCCCCAACATCGCTTGACAACTGATGTTGGTCTGTTTACATTCCTGTAACTTAGTGGTTCGGTAAAAAAGACTGCTAGAATAATTCTGTGTGTGTGTGTTTATGTTATATCTATGTATTTACAAAAGTATGTATGTAGCATCACATCTATATGACAGCTGTATTAACATTAGCATCCCATTACCACTCAATATTTGTCACTTACATAACACCGTTCTCACCTTCCCTGATATAAGTCACCCTCATTCTACTACTGCAAATCCCTCAACTAATACATTTTGCACCCTCCTCATTTTATTATATAATTCGCCCAACCCCACTGGGGGGCACATTATAGATTTTCATTGAAATCCAATTAGCCTATTATTGAACTAGATGTGAGTGTAACATGTATGCTAAGTTTCATGAATATTGGGTCACTGGTTTAGGCACTATGATAACTGACAGACAAAAATTGCTATTTATATATGAGAAAATATAATATGATATATCCTGGACCAGTTCAATGGTTCTGGTTTCTTCATAATTGAGGCAACAGAGTTGATAGGGATGTGACTGTTTTCTGTTAGTTAATTTATATTTCAGCTGCACCAAAATACATCCCCCTTTACCACACACAGTGTGCCATGCAGATCTACAGCATCACTTGCTGTTGTACTAATTACCAATACTAAACTACTACACACCAACTATAGCCATAATCACACCATCTCAGCTAATATAACACCAATACACAACTACAGCCTGTGCTATTCTCATATATTAATATTCACCATACCGTAATATTCAGGTGCAGGAGTGGCTGTGTGGTAAGAAGCGTGCTTCCTAACCACATGGTTCCGGGTTCAGTCCCACTGTTTGGCACCTTGGGCAAGTGACTTCTGCTATAGCTTTGGACCAACCAAATCCTTGAGTGGATTTGGTAGATGGAAACTGAAAGAAAACCGTCGTATATATATATATATATATATATATATATATATATAGTGTATGTGTGTCTGTGTTTGTCCCCCCCATCATCGCTTGACACTGATGTTGGTGTATTTACATACCTGTAACTTAGCAGTTCAGCAAAAGAGACCGATAGAATAAGTACTAAGCTTACAAAGAATAAGTCCTGAGATTGATTTGTTTGACTAAAGGCGGTGCTCCAGCATGACCACAGTCAAATGACTGAAACTAGTAATAAAAGTAAAAGTATGAGTATATAACAAGCCAATGCTGATTGTGAAGCTGTGGTGGAGAAACAAACATAGACACAAAGACACACACATTTACACACACACACACACATATATATATCACAGGCTTCCACACAGTTTTCATTTACCAAATCCACTCTTCAAGGCTTTGGTTAACCTGGTGCTATAGTAGAAGATACTTGGCCAATGTGCTACACAGTGGGATTGAACCCAGAACTATGTGGTTGGGAAGCAAAATTCTTACCACACAGTCACACCTATCTGGTTGTAAAATCCTACTTCAAAATCAATTCCTGTACCAGGTAAGATACTTTGGGAAAACGGTCATTAAATGTACAAACGAACAAACAACACACACACACTCACGTACAAGCATCTGTGTGCACTCACACATACACTCTTACATACATGCACACTCACATATACACACACACATACATGCACACACTCACACACACACTTACATGCACACACTCACACACACACACACTTACATGCACACACTCACACACACACACTCTTACATACATACACACATGCACACTCTTACATACATGCACACACACATCATCCTCATTTAACATCCCCTTTTCATTGCTGGCATGGGTTGGACAGTTCAATATGAACATCTGAAGCAAAGGGTTTTGCAGAATTCCAACGTCCCCTTTGGCATGATTTCTACACCTTGATGCCCTTCTCAATGCCAACCACTTCACAGAGCGTGAGTGTGTTGGTGCCTTTTTTTTTATGGCACCCATACTAGTGAGATCACCAAGTACCCACAAGACAGTACCCCTCAGCTGGGTAAGGTATTGTGTCGATGGATATGAACGTATGATAGAGGGGAAAGGAGTGAATGTCTTGTTGAAGGGGTGAATGCATGGCTTGTCCATTTAGATAGAGAGAGAGAGAGTGGGGGTGATGTGAGGTCAAGGTATGAGAGACAGAAGAGGATAGAGGAGCAAAAAAAGTATGTATACGGGTAAATATGCACTGAGTGAGAATAGTGTGACAGATGATTAGAGATAAGGAACAAGTTGGATGCAGAGGATATCAGTTTAGAAGTAGAGAAATAGAGGATGGAGATAGGGTGCTGCAGACATGCACACTTACATCTATATAGATACATGCAAACACACATACACATGATGGACTTAGAATTCTATCTACTAAATCTCATTCACAAGGGCTTGATCAACCTAAGGATATAGGGAATGGCGCTTGGCCTTGGTGTTACCCATTTGTTTTAGATATGGCATGAGCACACAATGGTGAAACAAACTTCTTCCCCACCCAGCCATATTTGGTTCTTGAAATTTTTAATTTTTACCAATTAGAGGTCACAACTCTAGAATGTGATTTGAATGTCACAGGAAAGAATCACAAGACAAATTCTTCAACCTGAGTTAACAGGCAGGAGACCTGGAGATAGACCAAGAAAAAGATAGGTGGATGAAGTCCACCGTCTCATTTGGTCATGCTTGGGAAGCCAGCTGGAAAGTGTGATTATGGCTGCTTCTGATAGGACCCTATGGACGAGGTGCCTGAGGACTATGGCCACAACTGGCAGAATATCCAGGGGTAGACCAAGAATGTGATGGTTAGATAATATCCATAGTCTCAGTTGGTCGCACTTGGAAATCTAACTGAAATGTATAATGGCTTCTGATAGGACTCTATGAAAGCGGGGGACCCTGAGGGTTCTAACCTTATGATCCTTCATGGAATAGTGGGCAGGCAAGATGGATAGATAGTCAAGAAAACAGACTTTTATCTTTTGGTGTAAGGTTTTCTACTTGTTTCTCTGTTTTTCAGTTGGTGTACTATATGGCTTGACCAGCATTTCAGTGGGGCACCCCATTGACACAATCAAAACAAAAATGCAGGGTCAACATGGTTTTGAAAAGACCAACATGTTTCAGACTTTTGTGAAGACTTTTCAAACTCAGGGAATTCGAGGCTTCTACAGGTAAGCAATCCTTTATTACTAAAAAAGAAAAATAAATCAAGAAAACTCTCCATTATATTCACTAGATTATCATTGCCATCACCATTGTCACCACCCCTCTCCTTGCATCACTTTTACCATCACCTTCACCATCACACTGTATCTAAGATTACATTATCCATCCTGCATGTCTTCTTTTATGCTGTTTAGTGTGATTTCAGCAAGATTTGACTGTTATTTCTTGCTGATTAATAACCAGGTAGAAGCTCCTGCATTGACTTTAACCCTTTAGCACTTGAACCAGCCGAATCCAGCCAAAATAGTTCAAACTGGCCAGATCCGGCTTCTCATATTTGCAGAGGCTGTTCAGTCATGCAACTCACAAGATTGAACCCTCAGGAAATCTTTTATTTTTTACTTGTTTTAGCCATTAGACTGTGCCCATGCTGGGGCACCACCTTGAAGAATTTCTAGTCAAATTGTAAGCCTAGTACTTATGCTATTGGTCTCTTTTGCCAAACCACTAAGTTATAGGGACATAAACACACCAATACCAGTTGTCAAGCAGTGGAGGAGGGGTACAACTACAGACACAGAAACAAACAGATATA
>NC_069003.1:13160748-13172422 GCF_001194135.2 Octopus bimaculoides
ATATATATATATACGAGGGGATGCTGGAAAGTTCCTGGCTTTAAGGGTATCTGAAAGGCCTGGTTGGAGGCCTGACCTTCCAAGTTTTTTTATAGAGCTTATAGAAACTGAAGAACTGCTGCAATAATTGTATGAATTTGAGAGAGGAACATGTTAAAGAAAATCATAATTAACTGATTCTCCTGTATTTTCTATTACCCAAAGCCGCCGACATTTCAGCACCCCTCATATATATATATATATATATATATATATATATATATATATACACACACACATACAATGGGCTTCTTTCAGATTCCATCTATCTAATCCACTCGCAAGGCTTTGGTGAGGCTGAGGCTGTTGTAGAAGACACTTGCCCCAGGTACAATGCAGTTAGGAAATAAGCTTCTTACAACACAGCCATGCCTGCCCCTGATGAGAGACGTTGGAGCAGAGCAGGTTCTTGTAGAAGAGCTGCATTGCTACTCCCATTTAGAAGAGAGGGGAAAGAGAATGGTGAACAGGACCTACACATAAACAATCACGTCATTGAAATCTCAAGATCATGCATGACTAATTCAAAACAATGGGAATAGAGAAGCATCACATTTGACAGAGTGATCTGAATGCTACAGGATTACATAGGTGCATTATGTTTGGGGCAATATTTGAAATGTAGAGAGAGTGGCTGAGTGGTAAGAAGCTTGCTTCCCAACCATATAGTTTCCAGGTTCAGTCCCACTGCATGACACCTACTATAACCTCAGGCCAACTAGTCTTGTGAGTGGATTTGGTTGACAGAAACTGAAAGAAGACCGTTGTATATATATGTGTATGTGTGAGTGTCTTTGTGTCTGTGTTTGTCCTCCACCACTGTTTAACAACCAGTGCTGGTGTGTTTACATCTCCATAACTTAGTAGTTTAGCAAAAGAGATCAATAGAATAAGTTCCAGGCTTAAAAAAGTAACGTATTGGGAGTCAATTCATTGACTAGGAATTCTTCAAGGCAGTGCCACAGCATGGCCATGGTCTATTGACTGAAACAAGTAAAAGATAAAAGAAGATTAGGTATTAAAATGTGCTGTAAGAGCACGTCATCATCATCATCCCTTAATGTCCTCCTTCCTGACATGGGTTGGATGGTTTGACAGGAGCTTGTGAGCCTTAAGTGTGCACTAAACTCTTCTCTCTGTTTTGGCAGGTTTCCAACAGCTGGATGCCCTTCCTGATGTCAGCCATTTTACAGAGTGTAACTGGGTGCTTTTTACATACAACCAGCATCAGTAATGCCACTGAGTAACTTGCATGACAAGACCCCCTTCTGCCCCTCAACTCAGTAGTGGTAGTAGTATTGAGGAGTTTAAGTATTATAGAGAGACCGAAACAATTGTATTCCTGTAAAGGAGATACAAGGGGTTACTGAAAAGTTCCTGACTTTAAGGGTTTTGCGAAAGGCCTCATTGGAGGCCCAACCTTCTGAGTTCTTTTACAGGGCTTAGAAAAACTGAAGGACCACTGCAGTAAGTGTGTGAATCTGAGAGGGGAATATGTTGAATAAAATCATAATTAACTGACCCTCCTGTATTTTCTTTTACCCAAAGGCAGGAACTTTGCAGCACCCCCTCATAAAGGGCTGCCCCAGTTGGAAATGAGAGAAGACAGAGTCCATAGTAGTGGAGATGTGTCAGGGCAATCTCTCGAGGTACAAGGAATTTAGGTGAAAGTGGGTCAGTGGATTGGACAGAAGCAAAGTGCTACAGATCTCTATTATCATTTACAAACAACCTAACACCACTTCCTTAATTACTCATTAAGTTTCCCTTGATAATACAGTAATACTACTTACCACTCTGTTTTAATCTCTTATATTTACAGGGGTTGTATTCCACCATTATGGGGCTCAGGAATATTTCGCTCTACGCAGTTTGCAGTTTTTGAAGGGGCGTAAGTATTTGGTTTTTGTTTTGCTTTTTTTTTATGTATTTTTAGATATTTTGTTCACTAGCATAGCTAGAGTATGTGCCACCTGAGGCAGCCCTTCCATTTGCAGACCCTGGACCTCACAAAAAACACATACTGCCTACAGCAATAGCCTACAACAGGATGAAAAGTGCTGCCCCTGCCACTACCCCCAGCTACGCTAGTTATTTTGTTGTTGTTTTCCCAGGTCATCTCTAATTCAACAGACCCAGGATCAGATCTGTGTTGCTGTAGCTGTGTGGTTAAGAAGTTTGCTTTACTACCATCATGAACAACAAGGACCATCTAATCATCTTTAAGAATGATTGATGAATTGAGTGGTAACTTTGCATTTAAGCCAACCATATCCGGCCAGAATATTCTCCTTGTTTTATCTTCAAACTGACCAGATCTGGTCTCTCGCACCTACTTTACAATGTCATTCTAAATATAAACAATAACATCGTCAAAATCTCAAAGCTGCGAGGCAAAGCATGTTTAATTCAAAGGAAAGTGAATGTAATCTGAATGCTAAAGAGTTAAAGTGAAGAAGAGCTGTGCACTGTCAACCTCACTCTTTCTCTCATCTGTGATCATCTGAAATCCAGTGGCAAGACCAGGTCAGGACAACAGGGGACAGAGACAGATGCAGTAGATGAACAAAACATCTTATTTGCATCATCTTGCTCTCTGCACTCTATATTGTGTTACTGCAGTTGCTATTGAGAAGTGGGGTGACAACACTGTTTGAAAACCTGATCACCAACATTAGCAACAGAATATCTAACCTCTCTTCCTCTAAAGAAATTTTTGAGAAGACAACCTCCTACTACTACAACACCCTAGCCAATATTGGCTTCAATGATGAATTAATTTACAACCCTTCTAGTATGAATAACAAAAATAAACCTAGGAGAATAATTTAGTTCCCCCAGTTTTTTCCCCTCGTGTTAAAACCAACATAGGTAAAAGATTCCTGTCTCCTTTAGACAAACGTTTTCCTGTAAATTACTAGTAGAGAAAAATATTCAACAAGCACTCAGTCCAATTATCATATACCTACTGCTCCAATGTGAAGAGCATCATTACACACAAACACCACTAAGATCCTACTCCCAGTTATAGCTGTCGAGACCCATGAACCTATCCACTCAACTAGGAGTGCATGATTAAATGCATCATATACGAAACAGAAGTTACAGCAACGCTAGTTGATAACATAACCGAAAAGAAGAGCTACATTGGGCTATGTGAAAACGACTTCAAAAATCGCTATGCTAACCACATATCCTCATAGACAAAAGTAAAGTCACTAAGTTGGCTAGCCACATATGGGGTTTGTAGTTTAATGCCACACCACATACAATCAAGTGGAAAATAGTTGAAAAGTCCACACCATATGTCACTGAATCAAAAAAATGTAAGCTATGTGTAGCTGAAAGGTCACAGATCCTTTTCAGATCTAAGAACTCCACTTCACTGCTGAATTCCAGATCTGAAATTTTCAACAGATGTAAACATATGTATAAGTACCTGTTGGCAAATTAGAAAATATCACCCTCTCCAAATTTAGCAGCTGCACCACAGACTCAAGGACCCTATCCATTCAGCCTTATGATTTTATAATCGAAGGGGACATAACTCTAATTCTCCCCTTCTTTTTCTTTTTTCGTTTTCTGGTGTTTTCAACCTTCCACATTTTACATCTACTTTCTAATTACCTTTTCTCATATTTTCTCCTATCCTATTGTGCTGTTTTAGCTTGTTATGCCATATGGGCTGAGCCTGAGGATTGCATAAAGGCACTAAACATGTTATAAAATGCTGTCTGAATTGTTTTCATTGCACAAAACTTATTAGTAGCTCATAAAAATATATACTGTGTTTATTAAATAATATTTATCTCTCACCAGATGGAATACTTTTTTTGTTGGTCTTACCATCACAGAACTGTATATAGTATACTTGGGCAAGTGTCTTCTTCTAGAGCTCCAGGGTGATCAAAGCCTAATGATTGGATTTGGTAGATGGAAACTGAACAGAAGCTTGTTGTGTATGTATGTTTGTGTGTGTATATCTCTGTCTTGGCAGCACATGATGGATGTCTATGAGCACCACTGTCAATCAAGCTGGTTTTGTTTCCAGGCTTTTTGTGAAAAATATGTCTAGCCATGCGAAATATTACCTTGGTTGAAAACAGCTGAGGGTTGGTGACACAAAGAGCATCCAGCCATAGAAAATCTGCCTCAATAAATTCCATCCAACTCATGTAAGCATGAAATTGGGGGCTTCTTTCCCAGTAAGGTAATATTCCCCATGACCAGACATGTTTTATAAGGAAAGTGGCAGCAAAGAACAGCACTACACCATGGAGCTATAGTAGATGCCACACAGTGGGACTGAACCCAGAACAATATGATGGGGAAGCAAGCTTCTCACAACACAGCCATGCCTGTGCCTACACACACACACACACACATATATATATATATTTATACATTCGCTCACTCACACACACACACACACGGCCTGCTTCTTTCAGTTTCTGTCTACCACATTCATTCACAAAGCTTTGGTCAGCTTGGGGTTATAGAAAATACTTGCCCAAGGTGCTACACAGTGGGACTGAACCCAGAAGTATGTGATTGAGAAGCAAAACTTCTTACCACACAGCCATACTTGCACCTCTGTATTATATCTAAATACTTTCTACAACCATGTATCATATCTAAATACTTTCAGATATACCTTTTTAGACTCACCATTTGGAAAATCCACAATTCCATTATCAGGAGGAATTCAAATGTAAGTATATTTTGTCTTCTCAACCTTTTTTTTTATTTGCTACTTTTGTAGATTCCCATGACTCTCTGTTGCCATCCAATTCCATTATAATGAATTTGAATTGGAAGCTTGACTCATTGTGAATCTTTCATTAGCTGATCACACAACCATGGATACATTACAGTTACTCTCTTGGTGGAGCTTGGTGATCCAAACTTTTAGGGTTCCTCCACTCAGCATCAATGTAAGAAGAACCATTGGCTCAGTTGAGCTCTTCCATTACCTCTTCACAATCTGCTATGCTGCAGTCTCATTACTTTGCTGTATCCCTGACAGGGTGACTGGCTGCTGTGTCTTGCCAAAGGGCAGCCCGTAATTATGCAGGACACAACCATCACTCTAGGAGATATTTTCAAAATACATGCATACCCTAGCTCTTCCACTACCTCTTCACATGTTCTTATTTACCCTATTATAAACATCTGGATTTAGTTTCTTTTATCCTAAGCTTAGTCCCTAATTTGAAAAATCTTGTCACCTGATGACAAAATTTTATAACAAACCAATAAAAGACTCTGTGATTACTTAACCTGCTAAAAATAGCAGCCAGATAGCCCTTATATATTACACCCTACCATCTTAACCCTTTAGCATTCAGATTACTCTGTCAAATGTAATGTTTAGTTATTCACATTCCTTTGAATTAATCATGCATTATTTCATAGCTTTGAGGTTTCAGTGAGATGATTGTTTAGTTTTATAATGACATTGTAGTCTAGATGTGAGAGGCTAGAATATTTGGGCTGGATATGACCAGTTTAAATGCAAAAGAGTTAAACAATGGGAGACGCACACACACAGCATTCATACATATACTATTCTTGAAGAGAAAGAGAGGATGGTTGCAGTTAGAACACCTTTGATCAGTCATATAATGCTCAATCAGCCAAATGATTAAATAATATTGAGGTCAGGTATCTGCTCTAGATATGACTCATGTATCATAGCGTCTTTCTATCTTTTGAGGTAGCTACTCACATAGTTGTTTGACCTGCTAGAAACAGGAGCAAAATCTTCATTGATTCACATTCTACCATCTTAGAGCTAGACACATAAAAACATGTAGAGATAATGTTTTTCTGGATGCACTATGCCAGGAGAAAAAGACAAGACAATCATGGCTGGAAGATCTTGTGATAGTAGATAATGGTAAAGACCCCCATCAGTCATGAATGACCGTTAGATTACAACTAGAAAGTTCTCCTTCAAGGCACAAGTCTGGGCAAGGTTGTTTATGGAAGACCAGCAGTCACCCATGCATACCAACCCTGCCACTCTCCATGCCACCACTGTTATCCAAGGGAAAGGCAAAGGGGCCGATACAGCTTGGCACCAGTGACATCGCAACTCATTTCTACAGCTGAGTGAACTGGAGCAATGTGAAATAAAGTGTCTTGCTCAAGAACACAACACACAGCCCAGTCTAGGAATCAAACTCACCTACCTCGTGATTGTGAGTCCAACGCCCTAATCACTGAAGATCAATGTGAATAAATAAGCATAATATTTGACAGAGTAATCTTAATGTTATAGGGTTAAAAGCATAAAGATTTTAATAATAAAAAAGCACCTAAAAAAAATCAACAGTGAAGTGGAAAAATCACATAAAATACACATGAAAATATGTACAGACCATTTATTAAAACAGATGTGGGTTAATAAATTTTTTTAAATGTTTTTTCATGTGACATTTTTCAAGTGAGGTCACACATCTTGGAACCAGTTAAGGACATAACTTGACATATACTTGTATTAAATACAAATTTCAGCAGAATTCTGGTGTAAGCACCCCCATATAACCCCACATAAATTTTCTATTTTTTGGAAAACTTTTGCGAATTTGTGTTCTCCACACAGGAATTCATGTGGTCATCAGAAAGAAAAAAAAACGTTTCTTGAGCCCACTTTACTAGATCCCCTCCACCCACTCCCCCATTAAAATTAACTCAGTTTCTATTGTTAACCATTTTTTCCTAATTTCCAATCCTCAGCCGAGTGTTACTGGCCGGTGCTTGTGCCGCTACTGCTCGTGCAGTCATTGAAACACCGTTAGAATATGCCAAGGTGAGATAACTTTTACTTCTATTCTCTTCCTTTCTCTCTTGTTTGTAAGTCTAATGCTGCAAACTCATCTGGGTGTATTTACACCATTTGTCTACATCGAGGAATTTTCTCCATGACAAAACACAGTGAATGGCTTATTTATGAGTTTGAACATGCCACTGGCATATTCAAACTGCACATCACTGATTAGTGCTCCCCCTCCGTAATTTGCTTCTGGTGAGCCACTGCGTAGCACTAATCAGCAACTGTATGGTGACTAAAATAGCATAAGAGAAGCAATCTCTTTTATCAGTTCGCAGCATCCCCTGCCTAGTGTCTGACTGAAGAGGAGATAACCATTCCAAAATGCTTGCATTTCACAGTCTAGATAGGTGGTACTACAAACTTATCTAGGTGGATTTACACCATTTGTCTACAGCAAAAAATGTTCTCTATGTCAAAACACAGTGAATGGCTTATTTACAAGTCCAAACATGCCACAAGCATATTTGAACTGGTGATAACATTGCAGTAACATAGTCTTGTACTCTCTTACAACTGTGCAGCAACTCTCTCTTTTAACTTATACTCCTCTGCTCTCTCTCTCTTTCTCTCTTTTGAGATAGCAAGCAGCTGCCTTGTCGCATGCTCTTGGATTTCCTCAACATCTTGAAATCTTATTTCTTTCAAAAGAAATCTGATTTTTGCCTTGATTCCAGGGTTCTAACCATAGACCCACAATTTGTCACCTGTTATGAATGTCTTCAAATAAGTTTCTGTCTTCCTCAACACACTCAAAGGAGACCCTGCACAGCTGAAGCCCAATCTTCTTTTTGAGACAACCACACTCTACACACTTCTCCTCCAAACAACAGGAGTGAGTGAGAATGATGTAGCTTAGTGTGCATGCAGGACAGAGCTGAAGGTCAGTCTGAGCCAAGCAGCTTCACATTGCATACTTTAGCTCTGTTACCAATAGCAACAGACCTGATACTTTTTAATCGGATCTCATATATTTGTGAGGCAAAAATTTTAAGTTAACCTGACATTTCCTAAAACACTTTTACTCTGAATGACATAATACCCCTTTCATGAATGTATAACACTTAGCTAGTGTTGTGGTGGATAATATTCTTTTTTACTCTAGGCACAAGGCCTGAAATTTTGGGGGAGAGGACCAGTTGATTAGATCAACCCCAGTATGCAACTGGTACTTGATTTATCGACTCCAAAAGGATGAAAGGCAAAGTTGACCTTGGTGGAATTTGAACTCAGAGCGTAAAAACAGAGGAAATACCACTAAGCATTTCGCCCGGCATGCTAACATTTCTTATTTCTTTCTTACCCACAAAGGGCTAAACATAGAGGGGACAAACAAGGACAGACAAAGGGACTAAGTCAGTTACATCGACCCCAGTGCAAAACTGGTACTTATTTTATTGACCCCGAAAGGATGAAAGGCAAAGTCGACCTCAGCAGAATTTGAATTCAGTACAAAAAGACAGACGAAATGCCACTAAGCATTTCGCCCGGCATGCTAACGTTTCTACCAGCTCGCTGCTTTTGTGGTACATAATATTGAGGCAAAGCAGTGTTGAGGTGGGCCGAATAAAGTGATTTGGTGCAGCTGTTTGGATGCTGAAGATTTGGATTGGCTAACTGGACATTTAGCCTGTTTAGGCAACAGTACTTTCTGATACTGGACGCAAACACACACACACACACACACACACACAGCTTCATTAGATTGTATTTTTACTGCAGAAAACTATTTTATATACCAATCTGTCTTTTGTTGAAGAATGTCATAAACAAAACTATTTACTGTTGAGAAATGTCAAGCTTATTGAGGCAACAGGACTTGCAGAAAATATCAATTCTATTCTTTGACAAAAGGGACTAACAGAATAAGTATTGGGGTCAATTTGTTCAACTGAACCCTTCAAGGTGGTGCCCCAGCATGGCCACAATCCAACGACTGGAACAAGTAAAAGATATTGTAATGTTTCCACTTGTTCACTGCCTTAGACTGGTATTTTGTTATTAATCCCAGAAAGATAAAAAACAAAGTTGTCCATAGCAGGAGTTTGAACTCACAAAACGAGATGCTGTAATAAATTCCAGACTGCATTTCATTCAATGCTTTAACACGTCATCTTTTAATCCTTTTGATGTAAAAAAAAAATCAGATATATTTATTCAAAATTTCATTATCTTTGACTGCCAAAAGCAGTTTTATATACCAATCTGACTTTTGTTGAGGAATGTCCTAAATAAAACTATTTTCTATTGAGAAATGTCAAGTTTATTGAGTAGACAACATAACTTGCAGAATATGCCAATGTTTTGGCAAAAGAGACCAATAGAATAAGTATCAGGTTTAGAATTAAGTACTGGGGTCACTTTATTCAACTGAACCCTTGAAAGTGGTGCCCCAACATGGCCACACATACAGAAATATACACATAAGCAGAAAGAGTGAGACAGACAGACAAGCATTACAATTTATTAATTGAATGCAGTTGACATAAACACGTTCCCCTCACATGAACTTTCCCATAAACAGGGAGAGAGAGAGAGAGACATTGAAATGTCTGCTGTCAAATAAGACAATGTGGAATTAGCAACGCCAAATAAGTGGCACCAAAACATCTCATACCTTTTGTTGAGATTGTCATGTTTGAAACTAATTTTTTTGTTGAGATTTGTCAAGTTCACTGAGGCAATGTGACTTGCAGAAAATGCCAATTCTATTTCTTGGTAGATATTTAACATCATTACCGGAATAATGATGAAATTTAATTTTGAAGTGAAAGGGTTAACAATTACAGTGTAACAAAATTTAAAATTTTATTTTTTGCCTTTAGTGTCAGTAAGTGGTATTTCTTATTTGCTTCTATCTAGAAATCAAAGGAAATCACTTCTATTTCCTTCAAACTTTGTTTTTCTGCCCTGGACATCAATGTTTTGAAACTAATCTATTTTCCATAACATTTCAGCACAGATTCAACACTGAGCTGCTGAAGCAAAAATGTCGTTATAGCAAATATTCTGCTCAATACCACGGATTTGCTTGTCAGTTACTTGACTTTAATCACTTGAGTATGCCCCTTAGGGGCTGACAATCTGTGCATCTCTGATCACGAGTAGGAGTAGTGTGGAAGCAACATAGCCATGTGTTGAGGGATTGAATAAATATAACAAAACCTAAGTTTGGAAGAAATATTAGCCATTTTTCATTCTCTGTAGGGGGTAAATAAATAGGGAACAACAATTGCCACCCAAGGACAAAAATCATGTTACACAGTATTATATTTGTTTCTTGTTTTTGTTTTTCTTTTGTTTTTTTTTTCTTCCTTATATTTAATGGCAAAATTTCTTTCTCTTCTCCATCTCTGCTGCTGATGTTGATGATTCTATTACAACCAATCGTTGCATTTTAACCTAAAAACACTCTTCTTACTGTGCCGTTTCACTGGACTTAGCAGCGACATTCTTCAGCACCTTGAGTCTCAGATTTTCGGTATATTCTATAAATATCTCCCTTCTTTAAATCCCTGCCTTAAATATTCTCCATGTCAACCAAAAGTTACCATCAGTAAAAAAGTAAGGGAAGAGAGTAACACCAATTAACTATGAGGAGCCATTGTGGTGGAATTCTGGTTCAATCACACCATATTACTCCTCATAATGTTTTTATTTTTTGGCAATTTTCAGAAAATTTTTGCAAATTTGTATCCTACACATGGGAATTCATATGATTGTGCAAAAATAAAAAAATTAATTTTTTTGTTTTGTCTGATTTAAGAGCTATTTAGCTATTATTTTTAGCACAATTCACGACTACCTGATACCTCCCTCATTATTTTTGTCAGTCTCAAAATTCCCCAAAATAAAATAAGTTATGAGGGGTTATATGGGGTGCTTAAAGAAGAATTCTGCTACCATTGTAATGTTTTAATTAAGTATTCTGTGCACCTTACTATTGATATCTGGCAGAATCAGTAGCCTGCTGGGCAAAATGTCTTGCAGCATTTCGTTCACTTTCACATTCTTTGTGAAGGTATATAGCTCAGTGGTTAGAGCATCGAGATCACAATCAAGAGGTAGTGAGTTCAATTCCCAGACTGGGCTGCGTGTTGTGTTATTGAGCAAGACACTTTATTTCACTTTGCTCCAGTTCACTCAGCCGTAGAAATGAGTTGCGACATCATTGGTGCCAAGCTGTATCGGCCTTTGCCTTTCCCTTGGATAACACTGATGGCAGGGAGAGGGGAGGCTGGTATGCATGGGTGACTGCTGGTCTTCCATAAACAACCTTGCCCAGACTTGTGCCTCAGAGAGGAACTTTTAGGAGCCATCTCATGGTCATGCAAAACCAAAGAGAGTCTTTACCCTTCACATTCTCAGTTCAAATGCTGCCAGGATCGATTATGCCTTTCATTTTTTTGAGCTCGATAAAATAAGTTGCATTTGAGCACTGGGGACAATCTAAATGACTTAGCCCCTACCTTGAAATTGCTGGCCTTGTGCCAAAATTTGAAACCAATATTTATTGACAGTAAACCATAACACATAGATCAGAATTGGGCCCGTAGACTTGTGGGGCTCGCGGGAAACTGCCCAATGTACCCATACCTTAAAGCAGTACTGCAAGCGGGTAGGAAAGGATCTACAAGAGGCACACAAGTATAAAAATAAAATGCTGGGGAGGGCGTTGCGATTGCATAATTAAGAACTGAAAGTTTATTTCTTTAATGTTAGCAAGGGACATAACTTTGAACCCTGCTAATCTCATTCATTTTAAATAACAGTACACCTGTTTAGGTAATAGTGCAAACA
>NC_069003.1:13172816-13183388 GCF_001194135.2 Octopus bimaculoides
TATATATATATATACATATATATATATATATATAATCTCGATGTTCAACTGTTAGTAGTAGTAAAGACGTTTAGCTGATATATTCCAGCCATTTAACTATTAGTAGTAATGATGTTTAATTGATATAATCCAGGCGTTTAGCTGATATAATCGAAATAGTAAACCTAGTCCTTTAGTCCCCCTAGTAGGGTCCACTCTGTTATAAGCATTCAGACCCACTCTCCACCTTGAAGATAGCAAGATCTTCCAGTAGTCCCAATGCTACCTTTGGAAACTCCATAAAAAAGAAAAATGGCAGCTGTAACCATAGGCGCAGGCATATCTGTCAACACATGTGGTTCCAGGTTCAGTCGTGCTGTATGGCACCTTTGGCAAACGCCTTCTAATATAGGCTCTGGCTGACCAAAGACTTGTGAGTGGATTTAATAGGTGAAAACTGAAAGAAGCCTATTGTATGTGTGTGTGTGTCTGTTTTTGTTCCCTACTTCTACTTGGCAACCAGTGTTGGTGTGTTTACCATAACTTAGCAATTCAGCAAAAGACACCGATAAAATAAGTACCAAGCTTTAAAAAAAAAGTACTGGAGATAATTCATTCAGCTAAAAAAAATTACTGAGGCAGAGCCCCAGCATGGCCACAGTCTACTAACTGAAACAAGTAAAATGATAAAACAGAAAAGATTTTTTTTTAAAAGCCCAGAAAAATACAAACATTTTACTATTTCACTTCAGATATTTCATTACTAGAATCCTAAGTTTTGAGCCAAGTGTTAAATAATTACAGTTATTATGTATTAATAACCAATTGAATTACCAATATTTATCCAGCTTCCATCTAATCAGGTTGAACACAGCCAGCATCTGGTTGATTCAGTTTGACTCTCTGGTATTCAGATTCCTCTGTCAAATGAAATGCTTATTTATTCACAATGTTTTGAATTAATCATGCTTTATGTTGTAAGTTTGAGATTTTGATGTGATTGTTGATTTTTTAGAATAACATTGAAGGGTGGGTGTGAGATGCTAGAAATGGCCAGTTTGAACTTAAAACAGAATATTTGGGCCAGATCAAATACCAAAGGGTTAACCTTTTAGCATTTAGACTGGACAGATCTAGCCTCATACTCCTACATTACAATATCATTCTAAAAATAATCAGTCAATATCATCAAAATCTCAAAAGCCACATGATTATGCATGATTAACTCAAAGCAATGTGAATAAATAAGCATTACATTTGACTGAAATAATCTGAATGCTAAAAGGTGTTCAGCTCTTCTAGCTAGGTTTACTCCCACTTTTTATTATTGAAATATGGTATTTGAATGCATAAAAGATGGAATCCTAATTTCAAGAGCACATATTCAGGAAAAAAAACTATTAACGACAAAATTAGTTTATAAGAGGCCCAACTTTTTGTGTACAGGACATTTTTTGCGGGGGCCCAACTTTTTGTGCACAGGACATTTTTTTGCGGGGGTGGGAGGAGTGCATTTTATATGCCCTCAAATATGGTATGCCTTAATTCTGACCGCCTACCTAAAAATTTGTTCTGGTTTTCTCCTCTTCTGCAGGTACGTGGTCAAGTAAACAGGTCTTGGAAACTAAGGCACATTTACACAGTAAGTTCTGTCTTTCATTTCTTTCTTTCTGTCTGTCATACACTTTTCTTTTTTTTTTTTTTCACTAGGCGTAGGAGTGGCTGTCAAATGAAATGGCTGTGTGGTAAGTAGCTTGCTTACCCACCACATGGTCCCGGGTTCAGTCCCACTGCGTGGCATCTTGGGCAAGTGTTTTCTCCTGTAGCCACAGGCTGACCAAAGCCTTGTGAGTGGATCTGGTAGATGGAAACTGAAAGAAGCCCGTTGTATATATATGTTTGTGTGTCTGTGTTTGTCCCCCCAACATCGCTTGACAACCGATGCTGGTGTGTTTATGTCCCCGTAACTTAGCAGTTCGGCAAAAGAGACCAATAGAATAAGTACTAGGCTTCTAAAGAATAAGTCCTGGGGTCGATTTGCTCAACTAAAGGCGGTGTTCCAGCATGGCCACAGTCAAAAGACTGAAACAAGTAAAAGAGAGAAAGGTCTTTACCCATCACTCTGCTGCTGATAAAAATGTTTGTTAATCATGTGCGTACATTGCTTTAATAGTAAACTGTTATACGGTGTGTGGGGCTGAAAAGTTCCTGGCTTTAAAGGTATCGTGAAAGGTCTGGTTGGAAGCCCAACCTCCCAAGCCCTTTTACAGGGCTTAGAAAAACTGAAGGACTATTGGAAAAAGTGTGTGAATCTGAGAGGGGAATATATTGAATAAAATCATAATTGACTGATCCTCTTTTACCCAAAGCCAGGAACTTTTCAGCATCCCTCATACAGTGAAAGTTTCATTAATTACTATGGTAACAACTGTCTATCTACCTATCTATCTTTCACCCACACACGTTCTCTTTCTCTCTCAACAACAACCTGTCATTATAGTAAAAGTTTGTTTTTTAAAGTATGTGTTGCATTGTCTCTATGTTGGAAGACATACAGAAATACACACACACAAACAACCCCAAAAATAACTATTTTGTTATATAGTTTTTTGTTTGTTTGTTTTTTAAGTTATGTTGCATTGTGTTGACAGACTTGCACCTAAAATTTCTACATTTTTAATCAAAACTTGTTAGTAACTATGGTGACAACACTTTCTGTTTGTCTATCTTTCACACACACTCTCTCCCTCCCTTTCTCTCTCTCTCACTGTATTTCTCTCTTGACAACAAATTTTTCTCTTCCCCTTCTAAAAATACATTGTGATGTATATTTTGATTCCTCCCCTTCTTTCGCTCCCTCTAATACATGTGACAGATGGAGATCCACTTCTCTTTTACAATATAAGATTTTTTATATCGTTCCTTTCATGTGAAAGCACATGGTTAGGTGGTTGATCTCACAACTGTAAGGTTAATAGAGAGGAGTCTTGCACACTTCTGGCATATTTTTTTTCTCTTTTTACATTCTTTCCAATATTATTGTCTCTGTGTTTGTACCCATCTCAGTGTGTGTGTGTGTATGTATGTATGTGTGTGCCCACCATTCAGTCCCTAATATCCATCCTTTTGTCTTCTCTGTTGCAGGGTTTTGGTGTGACGTGTTGTCGAACCCAGGGCTTGCTCTGTACATATTTTATGCTTGTTGATTCCGGCCGAAGACATTTCCCAGAACAGTTCAAACGTCCCATTCTTGGACCATTTCTCACATCTGGTATAGCAGCTACTCTAGCCTGGTGGATAGTTTGGCCCTTGGAGTACATGAAATGCCAAGTACAGTCTGGTTACGGCAGTCAGTAAGTCACAACTCTAACAGTCACCATCCTATCATCACCATCATTGTCATCATCATCACTGGTATCATCATCATCATCACCATCACCATCATCATTATCATAAGTGCTCCATCATGGTCATAGCCTACTGGTTGATGTTAGTAAAAGAGTAATAAAATATCAGAATGGGAATGCAGGTGGTGTAAACTGGTTCTGTCAAACCAAATTTTCGAATTCTTGACTTTATGTTCTGTAATCCCACACACCAACCATTTTACCAAATACAGACAAGCAAGAGGAAGAGAATGGCCTTTATATGGATGCTTGACCTGCAAGAAATAGCCATCAGATCTCCTTCAATTTAAGAGTGACAGTTTAACCCTTTTGGTACCAACCTGCTTGAGGCTGCCCTTGGTTCTATGATACAAACATTTTGTTTTGAAGAGATCTAAATTTAAAAGCTTCCATCATAATTTCATGGGAATCTTATGTTCCAAGCACTAACTTAATAATGACAAGAGTTATTTTACTAAATTTTTATTTTCGCAATTAATTGAAACAATGGCAATATATTTCAACAGAAATATGGTAATGAAAGGGTTAATCCATTGCACAGTTTAAAGGGATCCTTTAGCAGAATCTATTCTGTTGCAAACATTCAGGCCAGGTCTTTTCTCTGAGGATAACTTTGGCCCTTTCTGCTCTTGCTAGTCGCAAAGGCTCTGAAAAATGGTCATAGGAACTGCCCTTTTCTCCCCCAACAAAATCATCAAACATGATCTCATTATATAAGCAATGTTTGATGTCTTTATTGCTATAATTTTTTTAATCTTCTCTATTTTTTCTCTCTTCAGGCAAATCTCTGTGATTAACCGAATGAGGAATATCATAAGAGATAAAGGTGGGTTTTTTGCCCTCTATCGTGGAATATGGCCCGGAACCATCCGCAGTTTCCTGGCCAATGGTATCAGTATGATTGTGATGGCTAATGCTCAGAAGAAAGTCTCAGAGTGGGGCCTGCGCAATTAGTGTGACAACTTTCATGAAACTGAGGACAATAGAGGTGTAACCAAAGAAATAGCAGGCGGAATTAGGAGGCAATACCAGTGAAGCCAGAGACAAAGAAGGCATAACAGGGAAAAACACCAGTGAAGCTAGGGGCAGTGTAGGTATCATTAGAGGTAACACCTGTGAAACCAGGAGCAATTCTAGAGAGAACCAGAACTAAAGGCAATGCCAGTGAAGTCAGGGGAAGTTTAGGGAGAACTACAGGTAACACCTGTGATGCTAGAAGCAGTGTAAGCATAATAAGAAGCAACTCTTGTGATCCTAAAGGCAGTGTAGGTATAATTAGAGCAAACCCTGTGAAGCTAGAGGCAGCACCAGTTGAACCAGAAGCAGTGTAATCATAACTGGAGCCAGTAATTGACTGACCTTCGTTTCTAACAATAACAGTTGTTAATATCCCATTACAGTTCTGCTGAGGTTGACTTTGCTTTTCATCCTTTCAAAGTCGATAAAATAAGAACAATTGAGCATTGGGGTCCCAAACTTGCCGGCCTTGTGCCAAAACCTGAAATCAATACCTTACAATAGTACAGTGACAAGCTGGCAGAATCATCCATTCATCCATCTTTATGGTCTGAGTTCAAATTTCACCAAGGTCAACTTTACCTTTTATCCTTTCAGTGTTGATGAAATAAGTACCAGTTAAGCCCTGGGGGGGTGATGTATTCAACTTACCCCCTATCCAGAACTTGCTGGCCTTGTGCCAAAATTTGAAACCAAATCCCACAATAGTCTTCCAATATATCAACAAAACAATAGCAAGAATTTATATAAAACTCTGTAGGTGTGTACCTGTAAATGTGTATATGAAAATGTCACTTCATCGGTTACAAAGATGAGGGTTCCATTTGATCTGATATGAATGGAACAGCCTGCTTGTGATATTAAGATTTAAGTGGCTGAGTACTCCACAAACATGCATATCCTTAACATAGTTCTCAGGTAGATTCAGTGTGACACAAAATGTGACATGGCTAGCCCTTTTGAAAAACGGGTACAACTCGTTTTTACCAGCTGAATGTACTGAAGCAATGTGAAATAAAGTGTCTTGCTCAAGGATACAATGTGCCACCAGGGAATCAAACTCACAACTTTACAATTGTGAGCTGAATACCCTAACCACTAAGCCATGCACCTTCGCAGATGTATACATTTGGTAAATGTAGTGTATATAGTAAAGCTACTGACAAATCAAGCGAACAGCTACAACCCAGGTTCAATTTCAACCTCTAGATAATTTATTTTCTTTGGAAAAGACATGCATGCCACACTTTTCTGGCCTCTCCGACCAACTGAAGTGAGCTTTATTTAACACACTGTCATTTCACATGCATATCATCATATATATATATATATATATATATAAAATGTATGTGCGTATCTGTGTGTGTGTGCCTTTGTGAATTGGTTTGTCCCCCACCACTGCTTGACAACTGGTGTTGGTGTGTTTGTGTCCCTGTAACTTGGCGGTTTGGCAAAAGAGACCGATAGTATAAGTACTGGGGTCTATTCATTCAACTAAAAGTTCAAGGTGCTGCCCCAGCATGGCCACAGTCTAATGACATAAACAAATAAAAGATATCAAAACAGGAGGTTTTAAAAATTTTTTGGTATTATTTATTCACCATTACAAGGTGATGAGCTGGCAGAATCATTAGCATGTCGTGCAGAACGCTTAACGGTATTTCATTCATCTTTATGTTCTCATTTCAAATTCTGCCGAGGTCGACTTTGCCTTTCATCCTTTCAGGATCGATGAAATAAGATCCAGTTGAGCACAGAGGTTGATGTAATCGACTTAACACCTCCCCTGAACTTGCTGGCCTTTTGCCAAAATTTGAAACTATTATTTATTCACCTTTACACATGTTTCATTTGCTAATAGGAATTACAAAATTGTTCATGTTAGATAAACTTGTACGAAATTTCGTATTAGAAATTCTTCAAACAGAATCAAATAATACAAAATTTATCTTTGGATAAAGTATTTATATGTAATTAGAAATCAGAAGTCATATTGATAATTAGAAGAGAATAATGAGCAAATCTAGTAGCACAGAAAGGGGAGAGAGAGAGAGAGTTAAGGATTGGAATAAGTGTATATACATATACACACATCAATATATATATATATATACATACACACATACTTAGATTTTATATACATGTATATATAAATACATATACAAATACATACGTATAAATATATATATATACACAGACATACACACATGGAGATTGCCATGTCAAAATGGTATTAGAGACTTTGTTTCAACCAGCATTAACAGGTTTAGGGTTGCAAGGCAAGGGAGAAAAGCAGCTGCACATATACTGTCTGCACTGACCAATAATCGTCATACTTGCAACATCTTTGCAAATCGTTGGCAGGACTCATCAGAGGGGAGCAACCTTAACACTTGTGCTGTGGATGACAGGTCTTCTTGAGTGCAGCAAGGTACCAGATATCTCGGTCTCTTGTCATCTCCTCTATAAGGTTCAATGTCCAGAGATCGTCCTTCACTACTTCGTCCCATGTCTGGGTCTCCCTCTTGTATGAGTTCTGTCCACTTTCAGTGATCGACACTTATTTATGGAACTGTTGACATCCATCCACATCACATAACCAAACCGACACTGTGTTTTTGTTTTTGTGTCTGTGTTTGCCATACACACACCCTGCCACTGCTTGATGACCAATGTTGGTTTGTTTACACACCTATGACTTAGTAATTTGGCAAAAGAGACCAATAGAATAAGCACCAGACTAAAAAAACAAAAATACTGGAGTTGATTTGTTTGAAAAAATGCCCCAGTATGGCCACAGTCAAATGACTGAAACAAAAGATAAAACACAGAAGATTCTACATACCACAAATATTTTTATTGACATATTATTGGCAACATACACTCTTACCAGTTCCCTCTGATTTCAGATTTTATTCTAAGTACATCTAGGAGTATTTATGTTAATTTCCCAGCTAGACTTGCTCAAATCTTACCAATTTGATTTTCACAAATTCAATGAAATGTGAACTGACTCGACTCACAGTAGTTTCATTGAGTATCCTACCCAGATTGCTCATTTAGATATTAACCTTGTTGCCTGCCTGGACTTGTTAATGCTAAACCCATCAATACTGTTTATTGTGTAATCCCATCAATACAATGTTAACCAAACAAATGTAGCCAGAACCTATAAGACTCAGAGTTCAGCCCAGAGAGTCAAGGAGGGGCCAGTGACTTTTGTGATCCTCTAGCATTCAGATTATCTCATAGCTTTGAGATTTCAATGATGTTATTCTTTTACTTGTCTCAGTCACTTGACTGCAGTCATGCTGGAGCACCACTTTGAAGGGCTTTTTAGTCAAACAAATCAGTCTTAGGACATATTTTTTAAAACCTGGTACTTATTTTATCAGTCTCTTTTGCCAAACTGATAAGTTATGGGGATGTAACGCACCAGTTGTCAAGCTGGTGTGGGAACAAAGATACACACACACACACACACACACACACACATATATGACAGGTTCTTTGTTTCCATCAAACAAATCCACTCACAAGGCTCGAGGCTACAATAGAAGACACTTGCCAAAGGTGCCACACAGTTTGACTGAACCTAAAACCCTGTGGTTGAGAAGCAAGCTTCTTACCACACAGCCACAGCTGTCCCTACATTTATTTTTAGAATGACATTGTAAGGCAGGTGCGAGAGGCTAGATCTAGCCAGTTAGAACATAAGACAGGAAAAATCCTTGAGCAAGGACATGGCCAGTTTATAGGCTAAAGGGTTTTTAAAAATAACCCACATCACAACCCCACTTCAATTTTGAGGGGTTCTTCCCCCATAGGACCGAAAATGTAACCTGTTACTACCCCATACCCATCAGTGACTCACGTGATCAAACCCCTCCCATCAGTATGACACCTAACCTTACCTACCTAATCACTAGTCAAATGCTATTTTAACTCCTATACCCAATGACATATCAATATTTCATCCTATTTATTCAACATAATAGCATAAGGGGTCTTGGGTAACTTGCTTCAGGCTGAAGCAAATTTGTTTTCAATCTTCAAACCCTGCTCTGCTTTTCAAGGTACTGCTTCCACCCCTAAAAGAATCTAGAGGTTGGGTAGGTTGTAAGATGTCTGTCACCACACACATACAGAATTTACTGCTCATACAGATACACTGGTGCATGCTTAAACACCCTACGTCCCCATAACTTAGCAGTTCAGCAAAAGAAACCTATAGATTATGTACTAAGCTTTAAATAAATAAATAAGTCTGGGGTTGTTTCATTCAACTAAAAACTTATGGTGGTGCCCCAGCATGGCTGCAGTCTAGTGACTGAAACAAGGAAAAGAGATTAAAAAATCATATATACACATATACACACTCATGCACGTAGAAAGTTGGGGTAGGTGAGGTGTTGCTACTGTGTAATAATAATACTCATTCTCAAACATATTTATACTCAGCTTCAATCCACACATACTCAGCTCCTCATTCTCTGTGTTTGTCTTCTGTTACAATTACATTCACATCTAGAATCTGGAATATTAAATCAGCCTCAGTATTTAACTGATGCTCCATTTTATCAATCCTCAGAGAGATGATGAAAAGTAAGAAATCTAGCTTTGCAGGATTTGAACTTCAAATGTAAAGGGCTGTAACAAAATAACTAAAAGATGCAAACATTTTGTCCTGTGCCCTAACAATTCTGCCAAACTCTTTATGAGGGGATACTGAAAGGTTCCTGGATTTGGGTAAAAAAAAAAAATACAGGAGGATCAGTTAATTATGATTTTATTCAATATACCCACCCACCCCTACCTCCGATTCAAGCATTTATTGCAGCAGTCCTTCAATTTTTCTAAGCCCTGTAATAGAACTTAGAAGTTGGGCCTCCAACCAGGCCTTTCATGATAACCTTGAAGCCAGGAACTTTTCAGTGTCCCCTCGGAAATGTTGTCAGGTGATGGTAAGCTTCTGGTGAACCAAGTCTGTGACTTGGTATTCAGTTAACTCATTCCACTTTGCTTTTACTTTGTACCTAAAATTTCTGGCTGTTATCAATAGCCTGAACAGAGATGGATTCCATCAGGCTGTTGACATATCCTTCATACACTACATGTAGACAAGTTTTTGTTGGTGACCCAGTACCCAATATGCTTATATCCATCCATCCATCCACATGTAGTAGGTGTGTATACATCTCTCCATCCCACATTCAGTAGAACTGTACAAATCTCTAATTAAATCTTATTCTAAATTTCTGTCTTGTTGTTTCTTATATGTATACGTGGGGGTGCTGAAAAGTTTTTGGTTTTGGGTAAAAGAAAATACAGGAGGATCAGTTAATCATAGCTATCCATTGCATGCACTGGTACGGACATACCTTCCAGCTCCCTCTAGATCATCCTACCAGGGCTTTATTCTCATTCAACACAGCAGCTGTGGGCTGGAAGAGGCCTTGTGGAAGGCCCCACACCAGATGGCAGGATGTGACTAGGGAAGGTCTCCAGAGGCTTAAAGTTAGCTTGGAGGATGCAGAGGGACTGCCAGCAAGGGAGAGCACTGGTCGACTCTACAAAAGATGACACCTCTGGGGCCACAAACTTGGAATGACCCCAGCCTCATCAAGCCAAGCCTATCTTTGTCACACACGTCACACCAGGTTAATGAGAACTATGACCACAGACAACGTTTTCCAGTAAATTCATTAGTATTTATTGAAATTTCAAGATCAAAAGTAAATAAACACCATGAGGCTGTTTTATGCTGTTCTGGAGAAATTCAGAGATATAAATAATTAATATTTTTAGACAAAAAAAGTTATTTGGGTAAGTATCTTGGGCCGACCAATTTTTATTAGTGAATTTGGTAGACAGAAACTGAAAGAGGCCCAGTGTGTGTGTATATATATATATATCAATTATAATCAAGGATAAAATGTATATAGGATTTTATCAAGTAGCTAGCATTATAAAAAACAATTTAGGTAATTTAAAAAACCAAATTAAATACTTTGTATATATAGATATGTGTGTGTTTGGCAACCGGCGTTGGTATGTTTACATTCCCTTTACAAAAGAGACCAATAGAATAAGTACTGAGGTCGATTTATTTGACTAAAAATTTTTCAAGGCAGTGCTCCAGCATGACCACAATCTAATGACTGAAACA
>NC_069003.1:13183890-13188964 GCF_001194135.2 Octopus bimaculoides
CTAAGGTCGACTTTGCCATTCATCCTTTCGAGGTCGATATAATCGACTTACGCCCAACCCGAACTTGCTGGCCGTATGCCAAAATTTGAAACCAATAATCCAAGAGAAATAACTATAACTTTTTCTCACGAGTTACGTCCCCTTAAAATTGGCTTTACCGTATGATAAAATGGAGGAAACTGGGATGACCCACATGATAATTAGACATATATCAGTCCTCTTCTTTAATCCCTAGCTGGCGACCGGAGGGAGAGGCTGTTCTCTCAACCAATACACAACTGTGGGTACCAATGGATGACAGACTCTGATGATGATGTTATTCCATGCTTTCCAATCCATGGCGCTGGCCTTAGCAAGCTCAAGGTTGAGGCGCTGTGACTTCAGGTCTTCCTCAATTTGTTTCGCCCATGTCCTTTTTGGCATGCTGTGCTGGGTTATCCATTGCATGGGCCACTGCCAGTACAAAAGTTGGTGTGGAAGTCTGCCAGTGCTCAACCTGCAGACGTGGCCAAACCACTGTAGCCTACAGGGCCAGAATTGGTCTTCGATGGTTGGCTACTGCAAGCATTGTTCTTGGATATTGTTGTTTGAGATTCAGTCGCATAGAGAGAGACACCAAATGTGGTGTCTGATGAAGACAGTGCATTTGGAACACTTTGAGCTTGCTTGGGTCGTGTTTGAGGATTGTGGAAAAGATGGGGCTTGGTCCTGAGGGAGATGTTGGGCTTCTAAGGGAAGACACACCATCTAAGGGATTCAATCACAGAAGTTGCAGACCCAATTCAGCAGTTGATCTCTGCTGTTAACAGCACCTTCTTCTCTGCAACCAGTGAGCTGAGATATTTGAACTCCTGAACCTGCTCAGTCTGAATGCCATCAAAATGCACAATGGCCAGCAATTCATGTGCTATTAAGAACTTTCAATTTGTCCATGTTGATCCTGAGATAAAGAACATATTCAAGAGATAACTGATGTTAAACCTGCATAAAATACAAAATTACTAGAAATCCAGCATATGCAACTGAAGCAGTATTTAACTAAAATAGCCATATATGTACCATACTTAATGTATACATACAGTCAATAGGCCAATTACTGCAGTCCTCAGATAACATCTTTTATTTACTTGCTATGTTAAAAACACAACAAATGATGAAAATTCGTCCCAGTAGTGGCCAGCAAGAACACCAGGTGTATTTGGGCCTATTTGAGCCTTTTCGATGATGTGTACTTGTAGCCAACCTCAACTAAAATAGACATCAATGTATCATACTTAATGTATACACGCTGTTGATAGTCCAATTACTGCAGTATTTTCCTGATATATATTTCTTATAGTCATTGTTGTTGGAATTACTTTGTATCTGAGTATTTATTCTGTAGCCAGTGATTGATCCTCTTCATTCTGATGGCTGCAAAGGGTGCTGGTGCCTGAGGTGGCTGTTCAGGCCATGGGCAGTATAGAAGAGCCAGGAGTATTTATTGTGATAAATTTCTTATTCATTTGCTGCATCAAAAGTAAAAAATATCAGAGAGACGAAAATTCACCCCAGCAGTAACCAGCAAGAACACTAGATGCATTTGGGCCTATTTGAGCCTTTTCGATGATGTGTACTTGCAGCAAACCTCTATTAAAATATCCATCCATGGATCATACTTAATGTATATACACAGTCAATAGGCCAGTTACTGCTGTATTTGTCTTGAGATGATGATATCTGATGCTCTCGATGGCCATTGCTGGGACAAATTCCACCTTCTCTCTCTCTCTATCTCTTATATTGAATTTTTAACACAGCAAGTCCATAACAGATGTTATCTCGGGACAAAACACTGCAGTAACTAGCCCATCAATTGTGTGTATACATTAAATACAACAAATATATATAGAGAGAGATATAGACCGACTGATAGATAGATAGGACAGACAGACAGATATAAACAAGAGCTTCCACACTGTTTCCATCAAGAAAAATCATTCACAAGTTATTGGTCAGGCTGGAGCTATAGTAGAAGACACTTGCATAAGGTACCATGTAGTGGGACTGAAATACATAGTTGTGAAGTGAAATTCTTAATTGCTCAGCCACATATATGTTGGTTTCGAATTTTGCAAACTTTGGAGAAGCAATTGTTGGGTGGCTGTAAGTTGATTGCATTAACCCCAGCACACAACTGGTACTTATTTTATTGACTGCGAAAAGGATAAAAGGCAAAGTCGACCTTGGTGGAATTTGAACCCAGAATGTAATTTTACCTAGTGTGCTAACAATTCTGCCAGATCATCGCCTTAATAATAATAATAATAATAATAATAATAATCCTTTCTACTAAAGGCACAAGGCCTGTAATTTGTGAGTGGGGGGACTAATCGATTACATCAACATCAGTGTTTCACTGACACTTAATTTATTGACCCCCGAAAGGATGAAAGGCAAAGTCAACCTTGGCAGAATTTGAACTCAGAATGTAAAGACAGATGAAATGCTGCTAAGCATTTTTGCCCAGTGTGCTAATAATTCTACCAGCCTGCTACCTTGATGATGATGATGATGATGATGATGGTGATGGTGATGATGATGGTGATGGTGATGATGATGATGATGATGGTGATGATGATGATGATGATGATGATGATGATGATGATGATTGTATCAACTTTTGGCACAAGGCCTGCAAGTTCATGGGAGGGAGCAAGTCAGTTACATCAATCCCAGTGTGCAACTGGTACTTATTTTATCAACCCAAAAGGATGAAAGGCTAAGATGACCTCATCAGAATTTGAACTGAGAACATAAAGACGGATAAAAGAAATGTCGCAAAGCATTTTGTCCTGCATGCTACCGATTGTGCCAGGTCACTGCCTTACAGTCAAATACATATTATACGATAGCAACACTGATTACTACTATCTATGACACACCATACCACATGTTTTTCACAAAGATATACAATTGAGGTGACTGGAATTCAATTAGACAGAGTTTTTGGTGGCAGTTTTGCTCAGACAAAAGCACATCATGCCGGGAGGAGGAGATACAAACCCTAAAATATAAATAGATGTAACAAAACACCTCAGACATTTAGTGAGGTATTTGAAGGACTATTTTTACCACATCCCCTCCCCCTTGTTATTTAAACGTATGTTATGCAGTCTTTGATCAAAGTATAATATTCTGTTACCTTATTTCTACTGTTCTCTAATGTCAGAACTGTCACAGTAAAAACTAGAGAAAAGTCGATTTACCCTGAACATTACTGATGTAATTAAATAAAATCAATTTATAATCTTATTACCAGCAGCATTTATCTATGTATTCGTTATCACTGTCATCATAATAGTCGTCATCATTGTTGTCATTATCATTATCATCATTATTGTCATCATTTTGCTTTCACTTTGCAGTAACCTGTCCAACCCATGGAATGGCTTAGATGAGTTATTGTTGCTTTCCTAGATGGGTTGAAGAACCACATCTCACCTACAAGTTTAATTTTTGATTTGGTTTTTACAGCTGGATGCCCTTCCTAAGCAATCAATCAATTTATACATGCATCCCCAGGTATTGCAATATCTGTAATTTTGGTTTCCTTTTTACCTTTATCTACCACAACAATATCTTGTCTCTGAGTCTTGATTAGGGAGTCACATTAGATTGTAAAATCCCATAGTATCTTATATTCATTGTTCTTGGTGACTCCTCCTGGTTCATATTCATACCATTTCCAAGCTCTGTCCAGGCCATACTTATCACATAGTCTCCTGTGAACAAACTTAGCCACATTATCATGCCTCCTTTTTGTAGGGCTTTTGTACCAGCTTGCTATGCTCACTCACAATATGTGAAATTGTTTCATTTTAGCTACACCTCCTACAAAGGGGTGATTCGCTGCAGGAGGCAAGCTGGCAAAATCCTTAGTATCATTTCCTTCGTAATAATAATAATCATAATAATAATAATAGTCAAGACGAAGAGCGTGATTTGATTGTATATTTCGGAATGGCTGGATGGCTTTCTACTCCCCGTCGCAATACAATCAAGTTCCTATATTCGGGATACCTTTGATTTTGTATCTAAAATTAACAACTTTTTCAAGCACCAAGTCCATATCGAGAACTGTTTTTTTGGTAACCATGGATGTTTCTTCCTTATATCCCAATATTGACCACAATGAAAGGGTAGAAGCATGCATGGATGCCTTTGAAAAGCGGTCAAATAAAAGTATTTCATGAAATTTACTCTGTAGATTATTGAGGTTTGTGTTAGAAAGTAACACAATGAAGTTTAGACAAAGATTTTTACCACCAAACAAAGGGTTGCGCCATGAGTAGCCCCATGGCAGTTAATTTCGCTAATGTCTTTATGACGAAATTCGAGACACAGTTACTGAAGACATTCAAATCCCTTCATGGTCATGAACCAATACTCTGGTTATGCTTCATTGACGACGTATTTTTTGTCTGGGAAGGATCACAGAATAGTTTAATGCACTTCTTGCATTTCTGTGATTGTTATGCTAGAAACTATGACTTTAAGTCCAAATTAAAATTTACGTCTAGTTTTTCAAACACTAGCGTTGAATTTTTGGACACAAAAGTCAAGTTTTCTGGAGGCAGAATAGTGACAGAGTTATTTTGCAAGCCCACGTGATCCCACATTTATCTCCACCGCTGCTCCGATCACCCACATCATCTTATTCGGTCAAATCTGAAATCCCAATTTTTGAGGATAAAACGGATTTGTACTGACATAGGGGATTACTGGAAACATGCAAATGCTTTTGTATGTCATTATGTCAAACGAGGTTACAGTGAATCACGTTTAAAGGAAATAGCAAATGAAATAGCTAAGATTAGCAAAGATAGTCAAACCTACACGCATAATGTTAGCACACAAAATACAATAGATGACAGAATTCCTTTAGTGATTAGCTGGCACCGACGTTTCGCTGGCATTTCAAAAATGTTGCATGAAAGTTACCAGCATGTGGTGAAAAAATATCCCAGTTTCAAACAGATATTTCCTCAGCCGCCCATTGTAGCCTTTCGACGGAATAAGAATATAAGAGAAT
>NC_069003.1:13189478-13205234 GCF_001194135.2 Octopus bimaculoides
AATATGTTTGCAGGTTATTAACATCACGCCCTGGAGGAATGAATAAGATGACAGGAGAATATCATCAAATTTATACAAAACTGTTTGATTGAATATTCTTCTTTCTCTCTTTTTCTTTCCTTTTATCTGTCGTCTTCCTTTTTCTATTTTTTTCTTTCTTTCTGCTTGTTATAAAACGTAAAAACTGATGATGTCATTCCATCAACGTATGGACGCTGGTTGCTCTCGTTCATACTTTACGTTTAAATTTCTGTAATTTTGAATTTTTAATCACCTCTTGTTTTGAACTTGACAAAGACAGACGTACTGTTGAAATATTGTTCAACGAATAAAATATCTATACAATTGAATCGCGCTCTTCGTCTTGACTATTTACCTACGTGATGAGTTACATCAATCCTTTTTAAAATATAATAATAATGATAATAATAATAATAATAATAATAATAGAATACTATTAATTTAATAGAATAAATCATGATTTAATTAAATAGCTCCAGTAGAACAATCTTCACATACAACACAACTTTTGCAACATTTACTATTCAAGATTAGGACCCATGAAATAACACAGCTAACATTACACACACACACACACACACACACACACACACAAATATAACAAGAAAGAAGAAACTAAACTCCATAACGAAACAAACTGGTGCAGTATACCAATAGAGGTCTGCACTCATCAAGCCCCCAACAAAAGATAAGAACACAATATCACACACTTCAAGAAGACAGAGGTGCACAGGTGGTGCAGCAGAAACTCAGATGAAGCTCCCAAAAGAAAACATTTTGCAATAACAATAGTGGTTTCAAATTTTGGCACAAGGCCAGCAAGTTTGGGGGAGGAGACTCAGTCAATAACATCGACCTCAGTATCCAGCTGGTACTTATTTCATCAACCACAAAAGGGATGAAAGTCAACCCTGGCGGAATTTGAATTCAGATCATAAAGACACACAAAATACTGCTAACGATTCTGCTAGGTCACTACCTTACTTTACTGGTTTCAAATTTGGCACAGTCTCAGGGTAGGGGGTATGTCAATTATATCGACCCCAGTGCTTAGCTGGTACTTATTTTATCAACCATGAAAAGATGAAAGGCAAAGTCGACCTGGGCAGAATTTGAACTCAGAACATAATGCTACTAAGAATTTTGCCCAGTGTGCTAATGATTCTGCCAGCTCACCACCTTAATGTTTTTCGTTATAATAACAAAGAAGTTGATGCTGATGGTGAGGTATATTAAAAATTTCTCAAAGAAAAGCCAAGAATGCACATTTGATAGACAACCAGTAGTTATTTGATAGGAAGTGGAGATACTTAGGGTTAGAAGTTGGTCAACAAGATTTCTTCTTCTTGATTTTGTCAATGATGCTGTTGTTAGAGAATAACTGTAGCCGCTCTCTCAGTGGAAGAACAGGGGCTTCAGACAGTTTCCACTCAAGAGATGATACACTTTGCTCTAGTTCAGAAATTTTCTTTTCGTATTCCTCCTTCATATGGCTCAGTTTCTGTTTCAAAGACAAGATATACATACAGATATGTATATGCATGCACAAGCATGCATGCACACATACACACACACAATATTGTGTCCTGACCACTAGTACTGAGTCCACATTTAAACAGCTGATTTCCTGGTCTCACAACCAGCAACATTACAAGGGTATGCTGAAAAGTTCTTGGCTTTGGGGAAAAGAAAATACAGGAGGAACAGTTAATTAGGATTTTATTCAATGATTCACCAGTTGACAGTATGCAACTCTTCCTCACTTTGAACAAAGTCACTGCACAAGTCATCAGTCATCCTTAAGGATGGCTTGATGGTCCTCATCAGTCTGAAAGACAAACAGACCCTGTCTGTCACCACCAGTGTAACTCTCTCTCTCTCTCTCTCTCTCTTCCAGCACACTCTTATTCTTTTTCAGTCAAACATCCTGAACCCCTGTCATCTCTCTATCATCACTCTATCCCCTAGGTTACATAGTATTTTTTTCTCCTCCTTGCCACTGAAGTCATATTGCCTTGAAAAGTCGTACCCATCTTGGAATACTGAAATAGTGCCCCTTTCACTCCTTCCACTATAACTTATACTTAATCCCTCTCAACACTATCACTCATGCCTTTATTATTCATCCTTCTCACTCTGTAAAGAGAGAAATGAGTAATCTGAGACATGGGGTTGTGAAGTCTCTTCCATTGCAATAAGGACATGGCCACCCCACTAGTGCTGGTGGCATGCAAAAACCAAACACCTAGTACATTCTGTAAAGTGGTTGGTGTTAGGAAGGACAACCAGCCATAAGCAAGATGAGCTTCCACTGCCCTGTCTAAGTCCAACCCATGCCAACATAGACAGGGGATGTAAAATGACAAGGATGATGTTGATAATGGTGATGATGATTATCATCATTCTCTCTCCCCCTCCTTCTCTCTCTACATGCATACAATCAAGACTTCAGCTTCACTCATCACTTAACACATGGTAGGATACTGAACACTATTCTGTTCAATGAATGGATAAGTTAGAATCCTCTGTAGGCTGTTGAGGAGTTAAGGAAATGCCTGAGATTTATAATGTAGCGTAACCAATAGCAACAGCTAAACTTAGAACAATAGTGTAACTATTGACACTGTAAATGACTTACCTTCCTGAAGATTTCTTGGTCACATGACTGTTTCGATAAAGCTGACTGGTTCTTTTGCCTTTGCAGGAGTTTCATCTTTGTCTCAAACTGAAATTTTTAAAACAGATGTAAAACCATTTAAGAATCTGGGTTAATGTCAATGGGTAAGAAACTTCTGGAAAACTCTCAGAAGAATTGCATTTTATATTTTTCTCCTCCATTTGCTTTCTGTTTTCCTTGCCTTTCTTTCCCATATGCTCACTCCATATTGTTTACCCTCACTGATATACACTATAGCTGCAAGCATGGCTGTGTGGTAAGAAGTTTGCTTCATGGTTCCAGGTTCAGTTCCACTGCATGGCACCACGTTGGGTAAATGCCTTCTACAACTACCACAAACCAATCAAAGCCTTTTAAGTGGATGTGGTAGACAAAAACTAAATGAAGCCTCCATAGTGTGTGTGTGTGAGTGTGTGTGTGTGTGTGCGTGTGTGTGTGTGTGTGTGTGCGTGTGTGTGTGTGCGTGCGTGCGTGCGTGCGTGTGTGTAGCTGTGTGTGTATCTGTGTTTGTGTTTGTCCCCACTACTGTCTGATAACTGGTGCTGGTTCGTTTATGTCCCCATAACTTAGTGCGTCTCAGCAAAAGAGACCAAAAAAAATCATGAAGTTAATTTGTTCAACTAAATCCTTCAAGGCAATGTTCCAGCATGGCCACAGTCCAATGACTGAATCAAAGAAAAGATGGAAAATAAAACCACCACATGTTTCCAATCACCACTACTACCTTACATCATGTCAAATACACTCACTCCATTCACTACATTCACTGCAGAGTATCACTGACATACACTATACTTCATTAGCTTACAGCTGCTGCTGCTGCTAAAAGATGCAGTGGACTTGTAGCTGAGTGCCTGAATAACATCCTTTAGCAGAAACAGCTGTAAGCTAATGAACTTCATAACATAACCTTTGTTCTTCCTGTGTCATCTCTTTTTCTTACTACTGCTCTACACGCATCTAACACTTTGTTCTGAAACATACATATATTGAGTCCTCCTCCAGGTTATTAGTCTTGCAATGCCTAAGTGAAATATGTGTGTGTGTGTGTGTGTGTGTACACACATACTCACATACATACAAGCACAGGAGTGGCTGTGTGGTAAGAAGCTTGCTTCTCAACCACATGGTTCCGGGTTCAGTCCCACTACGTGGCACTTTGGGCAAGTGTCTTTTACTATAGCTTCAGGCCGACCAAAGCCTTGTGAGTGGATTTGGTAGATGGAAACTGAAAGAAACCTATCGTACATACATATGTGTGTTTGTGTTCGTCCCCCATCACCACTTGACAACCAGTGTTGGTGTGTTTATGGATCCTGTAACTTAGCATTTCGGCAATAGAGACCGATAGAATAAGTACCAAACTTAAAAAATAAGTACTGGGGTCGATTCATCTGACTAAAAATTCAAGGCAGTGCCCCAGCATGGCCACAGTCTAATAACTGAAACAGGTAAAAGGTAAAAGATACATATATATACACACACACATACCCTTACATAAACACACACACACACACACACACACACTCACATTCTAACCTTTCAATGACAGTTTCAAGTGACAACCATAAGCATCCATGAAAGACAGAAGATGCAGCTGATAAGTTACCTCCATCTTGAGACAAACTATCTCATTCTGTTTCTTTTCTTCCTGGTTTTTCAAAGTTCCCTGCAATTGCTTGTTCTTATCTCTCTCTTCCTCTAGCTGCTGTTTCAGCTCATTGACCATTTCGTCTCCTAGAATGAGGCCATGCATAGCGTGTGAGTGACCAAAATATAAATCAGTTGTCACCTTCATCCTCCACCTTACCATCATCATCAGTTAACGTTCATTTTCCCCTGCTGGTATGGGTTGGACAGTTTGACAGGTGCTGACAAGCCAGAGGACCATGCCAAGCTCCAATGTCTACTTTTTTACACGGTCTCTAAAGTTGAATGCCTTTCTTAATGCCAACCAATTTACAGACATTATTGGGGGCTTTTATACCTGGTACCGGCACCAGTGAGGTCACCAAGTAACTCACAAGACAAGAAAACCCCTTGAGTGCAAAGGAGGTGTGCTGTTGAGAGAAGTGGCTTTATACCTGGTAATGAAAGGTTAAAGTATGATAGAGGGACAGAAACAGGTGTCATGCTGTCGTGGAGGTACATAATCACCCCAGTCGGAAAAGAGACGAAAGGAGGAAGAGAAGAGAGAAAAGATGATGATGAAAACGTGTCAGAGCAGAACCAAAACATAAATCAGGAAAGAAAAGAAAATCAAAACCATTCACCACCATTGTCGTAAGCATTACTTATTTATTCATCTATTTATTTATTTACTTATTTATTTATCTATTCATTTGTTTATTTATTGCAGACATTGGAGCTCAGCACAGTCCTGTGGCTCATCAGTTACTGTCAAACTGCACAGCCCATGCCAGCATTGAAAAGGGGCCTTGACCCTTTTGAGACACACAGCATTTTGGTATCTATAGCCAAAAAGACCAAAACATTTTTTTCTGTCAAGATTGAAACTGATGGATGCATGTAGAAAACAAAAGATAAAGTGCCTCAAACTACTTTATTAGTATGTAAAACTATAGGAGTGGCTGTGTGGTAAGTAGCTTGCTTACGAACCACATGGTTCTGGGTTCAGTCCCACTGCGTGGCACCTTGGGCAAGTGTCTTCTACTATAGTCTCGGGCCAACCAAAGCCTTGTGAGTGGATTTGGCAGACTAAAACTGAAAGAAGCCCGTCGTATATATGTATATATATGTATGTGTGTGTATATGTTTGTGTGTCTGTGTTTGTTCCCCCAACATCCCTTGACAACCGATGCTGGTGTGTTTATGTCCCCATAACTTAGCAGTTCGGCAAAAGAGACCGATAGAATAAGTACTAGGCTTGCAAAGAATAAGTCCTGGGGTCGATTTGCTCGACTAAAGGCGGTGCTCCAGCATGGCCGCAGTCAAATGACTGAAACAAATAAAAGAGTTAAAGAGTAAAAGACGACCCCTGATTACACTTTAAAACATTTATTTCATTGAGCCTCAAAGTCTTTTCAGCTTGTATCACTTGGGCTGATCAATCAGCTCAGTTGTCCCAAGAAGGTTAACCCTTTAACAGTTAAACCAGCCATAGCCAACCCAAATATTCCTCTTGTTTTATGTTCAAACCAGCCATATCTGTCTTCTCGCACCTACCCATTCTAAAAATAAACGATCACATCATCAAAATCTCAAAGCTACAGATTTTTCTGTCAACTGTAACACTTATTCTTTCATATTGTTTTTAAATTAATAATTGCATTATCTCTTAGCTTTGAGACTTTGATGATGTGATCGTTTATTTTTAGAATGACATTGTAGGGTAGGTGTGAGAAGATAATGCAATTATTAATTTAAAAACAATATGAAAGAATAAGTGTTACAGTTGATAAAGGGTTAAATGACACCGCTGACACCAACAACATTGATTATGCTGACAATGATGATGATGATGTCATTTAGTCAAGAGAAAAAGTAGTATCCAGGACCCTTTACTGAGCCTCCAAGAGTGGATGGGTGAGAGTGAGGGAATAAAAGTATCTTGAAATTAGAGAATGCTTGTAACAGAGGGGACTACGCTAAGGGCATATCAAGGACCAGGAGGTGAACATAAGACCAGCCAAGAGATTTAATCAATTGCCCAGGTGAGCTACAGCAGGATTTGAACTCTGAATGCGAAGAGTAGGCAAAAATTTCCCCACTAGGCACCCTGATCAATACCCTAATGATTCTATGATAAATAAAGGACCAGAGGAATCAACTAATGTAATATGTCTTTCCCTTTTTTGAAATGACAGAAAGTAATTTGAGAGAGATTTGGCTACTATTTCTAGCAGGAGATAGCCACCATCCTTACAGCTACCATCCTTACAGCTACCATCCTTAGAGCCACCATCCATGTGTCCATCCCACCTCCACTCAGTAAAATGTTATTTATTTTGCAGACCAGTGTCTGCTTGGGTGGTAGCAGACACCCCTCTTACTTCCACATTCATTAACAGCAGAAATATGATGACGGGTGGGGTGGGGAAGGGTAGTGGTGATGATGGTGACAACAATAACAATTGCTACAATAATGATGATGACACAAGAATGACAGCATGACAACAATGATGATGGTGATAGTGGTGGGGGTGGATGGTGTAATGTGGTGATGGTGATGACAGCTATGAGGGTGACATGCCAACAGTGGTGGTGGTGGTAGCGGCGGCAGTGGCGGTGGCGGCAGTGGCAGCGGCAGTGGCGGCGGCAGTGGCAGCGGCAGTAGCGGCGGCGACTACGACAATGATGACGATGATGGTGCGGCAGTGGTGGGGGAGGAGGAGGAGGAGGAGGAGGAAGTGGAAGAAGAGGAGGATAAAAATAGAATTTTCCCAGGATAAATTAACCTATTGTCTATTTTTGAAATCCATTAAAACAAAAGACAGGTATTAATAGCTGAATATAAAAGTAAATCCTGTTTTTTTTTCTCTTAGACACCACCACCAACACAACCACTACCATCACCTTCAGATCACCCATTGTCTTACACTCACAAATACATATACACACTCTCACACTCACATACCTACATTCACACATTCAGTAGCACACACACACACAAATACACACACACCATATACACTCTCACTCCTCTCCAACAATACGAACTACCTACCTACATATATATATATACATACTTACTCTTAAATGCAAACACATACACACAGTATACTTAGAACTGTGAGAAAATATGTCAGTCACAATGGCTATTTATATATTTATTCACCCATTAAATATATTTTAGCATTCCTGTGAGAGCTAGAAGGAGGAGGTCTGATTTCCTATCAATCTGAGAAGGGACAGAGCCCACAGAGTGTCAGATAATTAGGTCAGGTTAGTTGAGTTACTTAATGTTTGCAAATTTACTATAAGCATTGAATCAACCCTTCTCCATGGCTCTTCAGCATGGACACTGGACAAGAAACTTGAAAAGAAGTTTGATGGTACACACACACTCACACAGAGACACCTCGAAAGTAAACTGGCACCATCATTCTCTTTCATGGACATTTGCTGGTCAAAGAAGAGGTTTCCTTCTAGCTCCTCTACTATAATGGCCAAGTTGATGGAGTTAAATCACAGAAGTACTCCGACTCATTTGGAGCTGATCAGCAACATAAGCTGCCTTACAGCAGGGATCATATTCAACAATCCACCTGACAGTATGTCAGAGGGTCTGAGTCAACCTGAGCAGGATGCTATTGATTTCTTTCCTTCACTGTTGACTGTAGCAACAAGGTTTTGTGCCATCTTATGCTGGCTAAGTCCACCCTCAGATTGATCCACTATATGCCCTGCTTGAAAACCAGAAATCCCTTCTGTTTCTAGTGTTCATAGCAAGGCTAGTTGCAATAAGCAATTAATATTCTGTAATCGGCGACAGCGGCGGTGGCGGCGGCAGTGGCAGCAGCGGTAGTGGCGGCAGTGATGGTTGCCACATGAATTTATACAAATTCTGAAACAAGCTGGGAGGCTCTCTTCTTTGAGGCTTATTGATCTGCTAGAAATAGTAGTCAAATATTCTCCCAATGACACCATACTGTCTGGGAAAAAATGGAACGTTGCATATCATAAATGTTGGATAGATTATGTGACAATTAAATAAATAAATAAGTTGCATATGATCACAGCTGGAATGTCTTTGTTTGGAAGGTCTGCTGAATAAAAGCTGATCAGGGAACAACAACAACAGCAATAGCAACAAGCACTAACCACATGACAAAAAGGCAGACTAGCCAGCAAGCTGACACAGTCACTGCTACCACAGCCACCATTAAGTCCACCATGACCACCACTAACTCCACCACTGCAAGCCCCACCACCAGTAATACCACTACCACCACCATCACCACTACCTCCAGCACTACCACCACTACCCCAACACCATTAACACCAACACCAACACCGCTATCACTACCACCACCATCACAATCACCACCACCAGCTCTACATCCAATACCACCATCACTACCACTATCACCACCATCACCACCTCCACCACCAGCATTACCTTCAGCACTGCCACCACCACCATCACAACCTCCACCATCAACACCATAATTACACTACAATAATTCACAGCTGTCTGACCTGAAAATGTAAATCTGTAAGCACATAATAAAAAAAAAAGTTGACAGTAACAACAATAACAACATTAGTGTGTGAGAGTATCTCAACACATTATCATTGAAACTATGCAATGTAGTGGTGAAAACTCCCTACATTTTAGAATAAACTATACATGACAATAACAACAGACAGAAGAACACAAACCAATTGATTCTTTAATTGCTTAGAGAGAGAGAGAGAGAACATCTTGGCCTGCTAGAAACAGAAGTCAGAGCTTAGTCGAATTATATTGTATTGTGTAGGGTGCAGGCATGGCTGTGTGGTAAAAAGTTAGCTTTCCAACCATATGGTTCTGGGTTCAGTCCCATTGCTTGGCACCTTGGGCAAGTGGCTTCTACTACAGCCTTGGGTCAGTCAAAGTCTTCCAAGTAGATTTAGTAAATGGAAACTGAAAGAAGCCTGTCATGTGTGTGTGTGTGTGTGTGTGTGTGTGTGTGTGTGTGCTTGTTTGTGTCTTTGTGTTTATCCTCCACCATCACTTGACAACAGGTGTTGGTTTGTTTATATCCCTATAACTTAAGTACTTCGACGAAAAAAAATGATTGAATAAATACCAGGCTCAAAAATAAGTACTGGGGTCAATTCCCTCAACAAAACTTCTCCAAGGTAGTGCTCCAACATAGCCACAGTCTAATGACTGAAACAAGCAAAAGAATAAAAAAATATTGTTTGGTCACATTATACAGGGTGTCCACAAGGTCTGGGTACGTGGAGTAAATAAAATCATAACATAAGCAATTAAATATAAGAAATAATAATTTCTTAAAGTATGTGTTAATCCCCAGGTGGGTACATGGAGTAAATAAAACCATGACATAAACAATTAAATATAAGAAATAATAATAATGTTGTTAATCCCCATGTACCCAGACTTTGTGGACACCCTGTATACTTGATTATTATTGATATTCAATAGAGGTCATTATGGTCATAACAGTAATGCATCTGATCATAAGTTCTGCTTGATCAGAGCTAACTTGGGTCTAAACATTAACATAGTGACTTGGACTGGACCCTAAAGTCTTGTGTTTCAGGCATTTTAAACTTAGTGGAGCCTAGTACAGAGAAATGTGATAGGGTGATGCCATAGTAGGATGATGAGGGAGGGTGGTATGCTAAGAGAAGTAAAGCTGAATTAGGAGGAAAGAATGAACAGGTAGAAGGAGGAGGTGATACTTTAGCAGTTTATTGATGGGGAAACCAAAGGCTAAGGGTGAAAGATGGTAGAATGGAGCAATGAAGGGAAAACCTGTGAAGAACTGACAAAATGAAAAATGAAGAATGAAAATTGAAAAAAATGTAAAGAGAAAAATATTTAAATACTATCTTAAAGAAAAAATTAAAAAATGAGAAAATGAAAGTGAAAAGATGAGAAACTGAGGTATTAGTATAAATATATTTATATGAACAATGAACAGTGAGGAGGTCTTTAGAAATCCTCATTTGAGAAAACCCAAAAAGTTGTTTTTTTTATTCTCAAATTTTCGAAGTTCAAAGGTACAGAAGTTTCAAAAGTTCAGAAAGTTTAAAAATTTAAAAGGTCAAGCAGTTTTTGACAGATAAACAGACAAACAGACAGACAGATAGATGGATAGATAGAGAGATAGAGATAGATGGATAGACAGACAGAAATATAGATAGATAGATAGATAGACAGACAGACAGGCAGGCAGACAGACAGACAGACAGGCAGACAGACAGACAGACAGACAGGCAGGCAGCAGACAGACAGGCAGGCAGCAGACAGACAGACAGATAGCTAGCAGAGACCTACTGTTGGCATGTGGTCTGCGTGTTGCCTTGTTGCTAGTTCTAGGGTTAGTGGGTTAAATGAGCACTTTTGGATCTATAATTTTTCATCAGACTTTATACTTTATATGGTTATTACTGCTGGCATTGGTTAGAGGTTCCATTGGTTAGAGGTTTTGGAGGCAGTAAATGAATTTCCAACCATCAAGTTTGTTCTGGAGGTTGAGACTGGGTACCTTCTTCCTGATGAAATGTGCCTCCTTTATTCAGAGGTTGACCGCATCTGTTCCCCTGGTCAGTATCTGGGTGGAGAATTTGTTGGTGGTGTTTGAATATAGCGCTGAGTGTTGTGACCTTGTGAAGATGTTCTCTCACTCTGATATGAAGCTGTCATTTGGTCGATCCAATATAATTATCCCCACAAATACAGGTCATTTCATATATTACATTCGTTTGAAAACATAGCATGGTGCTGTCCATGGGCTGCTTGGCTTTGATGGGGCATTGGTTCAGTGTTCTGTATGTTGTTGTTGTGAGAGAGATACTGTCTGAGGGTGTGGCCTTGCCTTGTGATTCTGACAGGGAGGCCAGACTTTCTGATGACGTTCCCTAGTTGGTTTTCAACCCTTGCTCAGACTGTAAAGTCTGATGAAAGATTATAGATCTGAAAGTGCTCATTTAGCCCACTAACCTTAGAACTAGCAACAAGGCTACACACAGACCACATGCCAACAGTCAGTCCCCTTATATTTCTATCTAGCTATCTGTCTACCTATCTACCTATTTACTTATCTAATGCATATCTCAAAAACCGCTAAACCTATTAACTTTTAGCTTCTGATATTTTATACTTCTGGTCTATCTATCTATCCCTCTGTCTATTTATCTATCTATCTATCTGTCTATCTATCTATCTGTCTATCTATCTATCTATCTGTCTATCTATCTATATATCCATCTATTTCTATTTATCTCTCTATCTATCTATCTATCTATCTATCTATCTATCTATCTGTCTATCTATCAAAATTGCTAAACCTTTTGAACTTTTGAAACTTCTGTAACTTTGAACTTTGAAAATTCAAGAAAAAAGAAAAAAATACTTTCTGAGTTTTCTCAAATGAGGATTTCCAAAGACCTCCTCATTTTTTAATTTTTTCTTTTTCTTTAAGATAGTTTTTTAATATTTTCCTCTTTTCGTTTTTCATTCTTCACATTTCAATTTCTCAATCTTTCATTTTGTCAGTTCTCCACGGTTTTCCCTTCATTGCTCTATTCTGCCATCTTTGGTTTCCCCATCAATAAACTGCTAAACCCCTCCTCCAAGTATCACCTCCTCCTTCTACCTGTTCATTCTTTCCTCCTAGCTCAGCTTTACTTTTCTTAACGTAGCACCCCCTCTCACCATCCTACTACAGCGTCACTCTGTCACATTTCTCTGTACTAGACCACAATCATGTTACCTGAGATACACCAACATCTTTTAGTGGAGCCTGTTCCTCTCGAGACATGGCCACAACCAATTTCTTCCTGAGACAAGGGAGAGAGGGGAAGAGAGAGGGGAAGAGAGAGAGGAACTGATCCCAGGACAGGACTGGCATTTTATTTATCAATCCTGAAAGGATGAAAAGTATAGATGACTTCAGTAGGATTTGAACTCAAACTACAGAAAGATATTATACCCAATGTGAAGACATGTGGCCTTGTGGTTAGAGTATTGAACTCATGATCACAAGATCATGGTTTCAATTCCCAGACAGAGTGATATCTTGTTTTTTGCTCCAGTCCATTATGCTATCAATGGGTTCCAGTAATAGCAGGGAAATTATCCCTGTGATGTACTGGCATCAGGTTCAAGGGGAACATTGTGATCCTTGTCACTTATACGTCATGGACAGTGGGTAAGAGGCTCTATGTGTCCTAGGACTTGAGGAAGCACTAACTGACTTTTTTCTTTCTTTCTTGCCTTTAACCGTCCAACGCGGAGTATAGGCCACTTATAATTGAATTCCATGTCGCATAATTTTTCGCTTCTGTACTTATACTCTGCCATGAATGTCCCCCTTTCTCTAGTTCCTTTTGTGTTGATCTACACCATGAGTTCTTAGGCCTACCCCTAACTGACTTACTAACTTACTTACTTACTCACTATTATACCCAATTCTCTAATTCTGCCAATTTGCCTCCAACAAAACAGAGATGACAAAGGACCAAGACTTCTAACGGTTTACTGTGCTTGAGAAGATACATCAAGCTAAGTAAAATCATGGTTGCCCTTATATACAGGCATTGTCCCCTACATCCCTCTTTCAGCTGAGCAATCCTAATATTGCAGGTGCATGGGACCTGGTGTCACATAAAAAGCATCTGTGCTGGTGCCATGTAAAAGCACCCATGCTAGTGCTGCATAAAAGCACCCAGCACACTCTGTAAAGTGGTTGGCATTAGGAAGGGCATCCAGCCATAGAAACCATGCCAAAACAGACATGGAGCCCAGGCAGCTCTTCAGCTGGCCAGCTCCTGTCAAACCATCCAACCCATGCCAGTAGGGAAAACAGATGTTAAATGATGATGATGATGACGACGATGACAACAACGATGATGACAACAACGACAACAACAACAAACACAAAGAGTATCCTTCCTTTTTTTTAAAACAGTAGGACATATGATATAGGCTGCTATTTCTAGGAGGTTGGGAAATTACTTAGAGATTCTTTTGGCAACAGATAATAGTATCATTGATACACTGTCTGACGCAAAAAAAGAGGGTATGGTCTTGATTGGAATTTTTGTGATTGTTGGTCAACTTGAAGTGTCACTTGGTGATAAATGCCAGAACTACAACAAACAAAAACAACTATAGCAACAACAACAACAACAACAACAACAGTATCAATGAAGATACTTAACTCTCTTCTGTGAAACTACGTGCCATCTCAGAGATGTTTCTGCTGTGTTCCAACTGTAATTTCTTCAGGCTTTCTTCATGTCTCTCTTTGGTATCTTTTAGTTCCTGAAGAACGGTCATTGTTAGAAGGACAATATGGTGGAGAAGAATTTGGACTGGAATATTTCAAACTCACACATGCATATACATACACATAAATACACAAACAAATTCACACTCATATTGTAACACAACATACATTCACAGGCATACACACAGGGACACACCCACCCACTCTCTCTCACACACACACACACTTACACACACTCACACATGAACACACATACATATACATTCACACTCTCACACATGTATATACAGAAAAACACACCAACACACACTCAAACACAGACATACATTCACATATATACACACAGATGCACATGCGTGCATGCACATGCATGCACATGCATGCACACACACACACACACACACACACAAGAACACCTGCATGGATCTCTGTCAGTTTCAACAATAAGAATTCAGTCGTTGATTCAACTGGACTACCTGCCCATTGAAGTAGTATTCAAGTGGCTGAGTATTGCACAGACATGAGTACCCTTAACATAATTCTCATACAGAATCAGTATGAGACAGTAACACAGCTGGACTTTTACATGACAGGTAACGGGTACAGCCCATCCAGTGGGTTTCTACATACTTTCCATCTCCCCAAATTCACTCACAAGGCTTATTTCAATGTAAGTCTATGATAAAAATATGTGCACAAAGCAGGGGAGGTGTGTGGCTTAGTAGTTAGGGGTGTTGAACTCATAATCATAAGATTGTGGTTTCATTCCCTGGACTGGGTGATGCATTGTGTTCTTGAGCAAAGCACTTCATTTTACACAACTCCAGTCCACTCAGCTGGCAAAAATGAGCAATTCTCCGACAAACTGGTGTCCCATCCAGTGAGGGAATATATACACCAGAGAATCTGGAAAATCAACCCTATGAGTCTTAATGATAAAGGAAGGTGCATTATCCCTTTTTTAAAGCTATATAGCAGCCACAAAACCACTTAACATTTTTACTCAGACATCAAGCTATACTATTCATACACACATTTTTTTCATTATTTGTCTGTAAAGTTACATATGTGACTCATGGGCCAAGAGTTTCATGCATTACACTTGATAAGTGCAACACATGAAACTCTTGTTTGGCCTATCGAAAAATACAACATGCATTCCAGATGTCTTGAAACCTTTTTTTTAGGAGAGAGTTATAATTGTCTTAGATTGGTTTAATTTTAGAATAACATTACTATACATCTAATAAGCTGACCTGCCAACTTTTATTATTCCAGGTTAAAGGAGACAGCTATAATAGTATTTTGAACACATCCTACTAAATACTACATGTCACAGCTGACTAGTTTGCAGAATGCAGTCGAGACATAGTTTTATATTAAACTGGGCAAAAACACTGCAGAGACTTATGAAATGCTCCAGACTGATTATGGATTAAGTTTTTCACTGGCACAAGAGGTCCAAGGACAGTAGAGATGAGGTGAGAGATGATGAGAGGTGTTGGAGGAAGAGGAATGTCAGAACATCAGAGCTGGCTGAGAAAATTCACAATTTTCTGGATGAAGACCATCATGTGTCTATAAAGACAATAAGAATACAGTTTGGGGTTGGCATGGCAACGTACACAGAACTATTCATGAAGATTTGAACATGTGTAAGACTTCTGCAAAGTTTGTTTCCAGGGTGTTCAGTGATGAGAATCTTGGTGACTGACTACTTGACAGAGATGGGCATCAAAACTGTCCCTCGTCCTCCCTACAATCCAGATCTTGCTCCCTGTGACTTTTGGTTGTTTCCAAAGCTGAAGGAAAACTTCAGGGGCAATCGTTTTGAAGATGAAGGAGGCTGTGACTAGGGTACTGGACACCTTCACTTTAGAGGACATCCATGGGGGCCTTCCTACAAGTGCATTAAAGTCAGAGGATCCTATTTTGAAGGAGATTAAAGTTTTGTACTTTGGAATTAAATTTTTCCCCTGGAAAAGTTTGAAAACTTCTGGAATGCACCTTGTTAAAGCATGGGAAAATAGATGTTAAAACAACAAAAATAAGGTGGCAGCAGTGGAAGTGGCAACAACGGAGGTGTCAGTGGTGGCAGCAACAGAGGTGCAGTCAGGAGGGGAGGCA
>NC_069003.1:13205456-13211464 GCF_001194135.2 Octopus bimaculoides
AGTGGTGATAGCCAAGGCAGCAGAGGTGGAAGCAGCACAGACAGCAACAGCATCGATGGTGACAGCAGAGGCAGAGACGGCAGCAGAGGCAACAGCAGCAAAAGTGGAGGCAGCAGTGGAGGCAGCAGTGGAGGCGGTAGAGGCAGTGGAGGCAGCAGTGGAGACAGCAGTGGAGGCGGTAGAGGCAGTGGAGAGAACAGAGACTGAAGGCAGAGGCACCAACAGCAGAAGTGACAGGAGTAGAGGCGGTGGCAATAATGATGTTGATGATGTTGATGATGATGATGATGATGATGTGACCTAATTAGCAGTGGAAGTAAGTATTCTAAAAGTATAGTAACCAGAGTAAGAACAGGGTGACAAAAGTTCAGTAAGCTGTTACCTCTGTAGGTAAGAAAGGGTTTCTCTCATAGAGTAAAGAGGACAGAATGTATGGTGCTTGTATACAGACCGTAATGTGGTAGGGAAGCAAAACATGAGCATTGAATGTGAAAGATTTGCAAAGGCTTGAAAGGAGTTATGCAAGCAGGCTCCACTGGATATTCATTCCTTTAGCATTTAAACCTACCATACCCAGCCCAAATATTCTACCTGTTTTATACTCAAACTGACCAGATCCAGTTTCTCACACCTACCCTACAATGTCATTCTAAAAATATAGCCACATCATCGAAATCTCATAGCAAAAAGGTAATGCATGATTAATTCAAAACAATGTGAATAAATAAGCATTGTATTTGACAGAGTTATCTGAATGCTAAAGGGTTAATCCTTTAGCATTCAGATTATTCTGTGAAATGAAATGCTTATTTATTCACATTGCTTTGAATTAATCATGCATACATTATCTCATAACTTTGAAATTTCAATGATGTGACTGCTTATTTTTAGATTGTCATTGTAGAGTATGTGTGAGAGGATAGACCTGGCCAGTTTGAATATAAAATAGGTAGAATACCTGGGTTAAATGTTATCAATTGGCAGAGAATTTGTTGTTTTGCAGAGGTGGGAAGGAAAAGTAAAAAGGAGAGAAAAGAGAACTTGAGGAGAGTAAGATTGGAGGCAGAGAAGGAGAGAGAGAGAGACAGACAGACAGACAGATAGACAGACAGACAGAGACAGACAGACATGCAGGCAGGCAGGCAGGCAGACAGACAGAGCCAGAAACAGAGAAAAATGTTTGATGGGATGGGAGGGTTAAAATACGACAGAATGGGAAAAGTAGTTAGTTTATGGCAAGCTAGGAATTTTTTGTGTTCTTGCTCAGAGAAGTGATCACAGCAAATAGCTTGCCACCAGCAATGTTCCCATGTATAAAAAAGAGAGTTTGGGGGGAGACGAAGGCTGGAGGCAGAGAAAGAGAGGGAATAAGTACAAGACGGAATAGGAGGATTAAAATGGAACAGAATGAGAATGTTGGTTAATTTATAACAGAGAGAGACTTTTTTGTTGTTGTCTGGGGCAATGATTGCAGCAAATAGTTTGTCATTTGCATTATTCCCATGCTCATTTGTATACACACACACACACACACACGCACGTGTGCGCGCACGCGTGCGCACACGCATATATACATATGAATGGTGGGAATCATTGGTTGGCTAGAAAATGTTTGCATATAAACATACACACACACACACACACACACACTCACATACATGCACATATACATACAAATACTAGAAACACAGTCACATTCATATTTATCACAAATATGCCTATCAATACATAAGAAAAAAATAGAATAAACAAAAATAAAAATAACCGAAATAAAATTTAAATAAGTGTAAAATTATATATTTATAAAACCAATCTCACAAGCATAAAAACAATGAGGTGTGGATGGAATTAGGAAAAAGAGGAGAATTGTTTATTCATGTTTATTCATTGTTTATTCATTGTTTATTCATGCTGAAGTGGGGAAAATGTTCTGAGGGCTAATATCATGTACTGCTTATTGCACTTAATAGTGTGTGATACCCTATGGTGGGAAGAGATATTTATGTACTTGGAGGTTGCATAAAGAAATGCTGACCAGTTAAAATGGAGGGAAATTGTGGCAGAGGGAGACCCAGGAAGATATGGGACAAAGTATCAAAATGCTGAACCTTATGAAAGAGATGACAGCGGTTCAAGATATGTAGTGCAATTCTATACTCAAGAAGACCTGCCTACCACAAAAGAATTGAGATCCTGAAACCAAGGTGCCGTGTAAAAGGCACTGGTTTGAGTGCTGGTGCCGTGTAAAAAGTACTGGTGGTGGTGTCATAGAAAAGCACCCAGTACACTTTATAAAGTGGTTGGCATTAGGTAGAGTATCTAGCCATAGAAACCCAACCAAAATAGACTATGGAACCTGGTGTAGCCCCTGGGCTTGCCAGTTGTTGTCAAACCACCCAACCCATCTCAGCATAGGTTGGTCAGTTCTACAGGAACCAACAAGTCAGATGTCTGTGCCAACAAGTCCAGTGTCTGCTTTGACATGATTTCTATAGCTGGAAGCCCTTCCATTTTACAGAGTGTACCAGGTGCTTCCTTCGTGGCACTGGCACTAGTGAGGTCACCAAGTAACTCACAATACATGACCCCTCAACTGAAATGGAGGTGTAGTAGTGAGGGCAATGGCTTTATGGCTTTATGCCAGGCATTGAGAGGTCAAGATATGATAGAGGGCCAAAGACAGGTGTCTTGATGAAGAGGAGATATATGACAATGATGTGCATGTGTGTGTGTGTGCATCAGGGTTTATGTGGACACTAATCTTAACCCTTTAGCATTCAAATTCCCTTTATTTATTCACATTATTTTGTATTAATCGGGCATTATCTTGAAGCTTCAAGATTTCAGTGATGTGATTGTCTTTTCTTTTTAGAATAACATTGTAGGATAAGTGCAGAAGGACAGATTTGACCAGTTTGAACATAAAACATGTAGAATATTTGGGCCGGATATGGCTGGTTTAAATACTAAAGAGCTTTAAAAAATCATTGTTGTTTAAATTGTCTCTTTGACTGTGGTTCAATCAGTAGGGATTGATAAAAATAAGTCACAGATTAATACAGGCTGATACTAAAGTTACACTGATTGAGTAAATCTCTTCAAAGATGGTGACCCAGAATGGTCACAGTCCAATTATTGAATCCAGTAAAAGAATAAAAGTTCCAGTAAACAAAACTAATTACAAAAATATCATCAATAACATTTTCAACAAAAAGAGAAAAACAAAAATACCTTTTCAATAATTGGTATCTGAAGATTTTTCTCTACCAGAATTTTCTTTAATTCTCGAACTTCATCTGCAAAAACAAAGGCAGAAGGGAGGTGGAGGCAGAGTAGTTATGATAAATATCTGAGCTTGTGTTGCAAATTTTAACTTCTTTTGATTAAATTTGAGTTAAAATAATCCCACCAAAACTTCTAATGACATGGAAATAAAAATTTGGTATATGAAGGACAACCTCAGGACACTGAACCTTTCAGAAGTGATGACAAAGGACCAAGATATCTGGTACCTTGCTGTACTCGAGAAGACCCATCCTCCACAGCAGAAGACTTAAGGCTGCTCCCACTGATGGAGAGAATTGGCCTGCAACAGTCCTGTGTCGGTACCATATAAAAAGGTCCTCATGTTGGTGGCAATGTTAAAAGCACCCAACACACATTGTAAAGTGGTTGGCATTAGGAAGGGCATCCAGCTGTAGAAACCAAGCCAAATCAGACAGGAGCCTGGTGCAGCTCCCCAGCTGGCCAGCTCTGGTCAAGCCATCCAACCCATGCCAGCATGGAAAATGGATGTTAAAGGATGATGATGATGATGATACAACTAAGGCAGTATTAAATTAAAATAGCCACTTATGTATCATACCTTTGCACTACAGAACACACCTTTCATCAATATTTGTGTGGGGGGGGGGATCATTTTGAATCATTTATGATTTTAGAAGGTTCAAATAATGTTTTTGTGCATGTATGTGTGGATAGTTCATGACACCTTGGGCAAGCTAGTTACAGCAGTATTTATCTTGAGCATGTCCAGAACAATTACTGCAGTAACTGGACTATTGATATTGTGTATACATTGAGTATGATCCATAGATGGATACGGAAATTAATTTTGTTTGATTGTCTTTGATTGGCCGAAAATATTGTATGGCTGCATGACTAAGAAGCTTGTTTCCAAACCATATGGTTTCAGATTCAGCCCCACCATCCAGCACCTTGTTATAACCAGAGGCAAAACCAAAGCTTTATGAATGGAATTGTTAGACAGAGACTAAAAGAAACCTAGAAAATTACTATTTTTACATCTCACAACGAGAGATATTCAGCAACAGTACTTTGGAGTAAAGATTGTTTGCCAACATAATACGGCAGTCCTGGTTTAGGACTAATGTTGCTGCAATTTAGTCTCCAGCTGGCTATACGACATGATCTGTGTCCTTATATTTTCAAACTGAGTTAAGGTGCTAGATTCCCTTGTTTGAAAATATAAGCACACAGATTGTATTGTATAGCCAGCTGGAGATGATGTCTCCTGGGGCTAAATTACAGCAACATTCGTCCTAAACCAGGACTGCCATGTTATGTTGGCAAGCAATCTTTACTGGCAAACACATATACAGCACACACACACACACACACATACACACACACACACATACATACACACACACACACATTCACACACAATAGGCTTCTTTTAGTTACTATCCACCAAATCCACTCACAAGGTTTTGGTTGGCTTATGGCTATAATAGAAAACACTTGCCCAAGGTGCTGTAGAGTGGGATTCAACACAAGATCACATGGCTGGGAAACAAGCTTCATAAGCACAGAGCCACGCCTGTGCCTCTATGTGTATTTGTGCTAAGTGCTTCAAAGTTTCACTCAAGGCCTCAATGAAGTGCTTTCAGATCAACCCCAACACCTGGGAAATGCAAGTACAGGACTGCCCTGCCTGATGTAGCTGTGACTTTGCCTTTCATCCTTTCGGGGTCGATTAAATAAGTACCAGTTATGCACTGGGGTCGATATAATCGACTTAATCCGTTTGTCTGTCCTTGTTTGTCCCCTCTGTGTATAGCCCCTTGTGGGCAGTAAAGAAATAAGAAATACAGTTTCTTACACTTACCCTACACTGTCATACTAAAAGTAAACAATCCCATCATTGAAACTTCAAAGCTACAAGATGATAATGCATGATTATTTCAAAACAATGTGAATAAATGAGCATTACAGTGGACAGAATAATTTAAATGCTAAACCCACCTTGTGAAAAAACAACAGAGAAAATGCTTACCTTCTGCAGATATCAGTATATTAATCTGCTTCTGTAAACCATCAATCAGTTCATGGAGTTTCAGGATATCTGGAAGAGAATTAAACTGTGACCTTAGAGCCATATGAGGGTGTGTAGTGGGAGAGAACACAACTACATTAGAGAAATGTGAGGTAAGGATCAAGAAATGAATAGATGGGCTATACAAGGGAGAAATGAAGAAATGACAGGAATGGTTAAGCAGTATTTCTAAAATATAACCTTTTAGTCAAGGTTCAAGAATAAAGTAAAACTCTATGAGAGTCAGGAAATGATTCTAAAAGATTTTAGAATCTTTTTGGATTATTTATGATCTCAGAAGGTTCAAATAATGTTTTCGTATGTGCGTGCGTGCATGTGTACATGTTTGTGTGGACAGTGCATGATACCTTGGGCAAGTATCTTCTACTATAACCCCAGATTGACCAAAGTGTTGTGAGAGGATTTGGTAGACAGAAACTGAAAGAGGCCCTATGTTTGTCTTTTTGTTTGTGTTAGCCGGCCACAACCACTAGACAACTGGCACTAGTTTGTTTACATCTTCGCAACCCAATGACCGAAACAAGTAACAGACAAAAGATACACACACAATATATATATACGCACACATATACATGCATAAATACTTCTCAGATACTTTGCACTACAGAACACACCTTTCACCAGAGAGAGAGAGAGAGAGAGAGAGAGA
>NC_069003.1:13211546-13214818 GCF_001194135.2 Octopus bimaculoides
GGGGGAGAGAGAGAGAGAGAGAGAGAGAGAGAGAGAGAGAATCATTTTGGATCATTTATGATTTTAGAAGGTTCAAATAATGTTTTTGTGCATGCATGTGTGGGCAGTTCATGACACCTTGGGCAAGTCTCTTCTACTATAGTCCCAGATCAACCAAAGCCTTGTGAGTGGGTTTGGTAGACTGAAAGCTGTATATATAAAAAGGAATTAAAGGTAATGCTATGCTACTTCATAATAATCGATATTATATACTTCGGGAGACCTATATGTTAAAGGTAATGTGTTTAGAATTATCCAAGCTGAAATTCCATAAGTCTTTTTTCCCCCTTTCGAAGCAAACTCCATGAAGCTATACAAAAAATAAGAAACTCTAACAGGTCCTTAATCTTCTCAGATAAGACTAAGAACTTATACATGATAGGCACACACTTACAATAGACTTTTAAATGATTCTATTACATAAAAATACAGACACAATTCCCCACACACTTATATCATTAACTGTGAAGCTAAACAGATAGCAATTAGCCTGGGTATAGCAGACAGAGTAGAGACCTTGGCCAAGAAAAATGAGTTTATCACTTTAAAAGACCACAAGTCGAACTTTGGCTCTAACCCCAAATGCTACCTGATCAACCTGGCCAAATCCGAGATTGATCAAGCAAGTAAGTATATACTTAGGAAGATTAATGACAACATAAGGAGGGCCACAGGCCTCCCTCTGTGGTGCAGCACCAATGAAGTGACTTCATAGTTTAATGCCAATCGAAGCAGAGGCAGGTCTAGGTTTACACAGTTCAACATTATTGTCAACTTTTACCCACCAATTTCAAAGAGTTGCTGATGAAGGCATTTTCTTTGCTAAGGGCTTCACAGACATTAGTGATAGTGATATAAGTGTTATCATGCATGCCAGGAAAACAGTACTGTTCAACAAAGATTCGATATGGATCAAGCAATCTGACTCCGAGGGCGCCTTCAATGTGGCTATGGGAGCCTATGACAGCACCGATGTCTGCAATCTTATCGGACTGTAATCCTAGACATCTTAAGGAAGATGTCTAGGATGCACAGTCTCTACAGAAATGATGCCCTAGCCATCTCTAGAAGAGCCAAAAGACACAGACCGGATGGACTTAGAAAGGACTCAAGATCACTATTGAGACTAATCTCACCACAGTAGATTTCCTAGATGTTACTTTAGATCTGGGCTCTGGTACATATAGGCCCTATCACAAGCCAAATAAGAGGCTGTCCTATGTTAACACAGCCTCCTGCCACCCCTCTATAGTGTTCAAGAACCTAGTGAAAGGTGTAAGCAAGAGGATTTTGAATCTATCCTCTAGCCAAGATATCTTCAATGCTACTGCTCCACACTACAACAAGGCACTGGCATCAAGTGAGTTTAAGGACCACATCTCCTACATGCCAGGCCCTAGCACCTGGAAAAGGAAGCACTGCAGAAACGTCATTTCGTTTGCCCCACCCTTCTCACTCAATGTCAAGACATGTGGAAAGGATTTTCCTCAGGTTAATAGATAAGCACTTCACACAGACACATAGATACAGGCATTTATTTAACAGGCACAACCTAAGAGTCTCCTTTAGTTGTGCACCTAACATAAAAAGTATTTTAACAAACACCCACAAAGCAAGAAAGGAGGCAGGTTGCTCTTGCAGGGTATACAATAACCGTCCAGTAGGAGGATGATGCAAGGCCAAAAGAGTCGTCTATGAAGCCACAGTGACACTTAGATCTGCCATCTGTATTACCAGCAATGTACCATCTAACAACAATGATGGCACTGGAGGTAATGACAGTAGCAGATTAAGCAGCTCTTACGCCATCGACCCCAGCACAATTGCCACAGCCAGACTAGCTGTACAGAGGAGATAACCGATGACTCCAGTACCACCACCACAGATGATGACAAAACCATTATCATTGACACTGATGAAGTGACCAGCCCTGCACTGGCCACACCTACACTACTGCCAGCAGCATCAACGCCAGCCATATGATCAGAGGCGAAAACTACAGCAATAACAATTGCGGAGATGTCAAACATATCAACACCACTGGATCATTGTACCATAACAACATTGCCAACACCAGTGATACCAGTAACATCCCCAGGCTCAGAGCCCACAAGAGATACACCAGGAGTGTGAATGTAGCCACCTCCCAAGCTTGTAAATATATTGGATCAGCCAGCACATCTCTCGAACGATGCTTACACAACCACCAATCATCCTTCAGAGACCCAGAAAGACGTTTTGTTACATCCTTGGCCAGCCATGTGTGGCACCTCAAAGAGCAAAGGATCTCATATGATATCAGATGGAAGATCATAGAACATCCATATGTTAATGGGAGTGGCTGTGGCAAAATCTGTATCATAGAGAAAACCAAAATTCTTAAGGACTATGCTAAGCCTGGTGCATTAAATAATGGTAAAGAAATTTTCTCAAAATGTGTTCATTTCCTGGTTACGCTAATACGAGACCATAAAGATTTTAATTATAGCTTTTTTTTTAATCTTCTGGTCCAGGAGAGATAACCCATCCTCAATAACGATTTATGGGTCAGGTGTTTCTCCTCGTTATCCTAGCATTTCCTCATGTCTGCTAGGTGGGAAGTTAAATTTGTCTTTGTATAGAGTCTGATTAACTGTAGCTTTTGTGGATACGAAACCATTGGCCACTCTATGACCAGGATTAAACTTTTTGTTTTAACACTTATTGCTCTATTCTTTAGAGTGTGTTCCTTTTTCTGATATATGTTAAATTGACAATATATATAATGTACTGTTCCATGATAGATATATAGATATACAAATATACACATTTATATATACTATAATATACAATATAATATATAATATCATATATAATATAATATTTACATCATAATATAATATATATATAAATAATACTAGCAGAAATACCCGGCGTTGCCCGGGTTAAAGAGAATAATGAAATCTAAAAACGCCGTCTAGACTACGCATCATCTTTATATATAGAGATGTATATACACACACGCACCCAAACACACGTATATATATGTATATCAATATAAATATATGAAAGTCAATGAAGTTTCGTAAAAGAAGGTGATCATGTACATACTTTCTTGCTGTTGTGATTATAACACCTCATTGTAAACTATGTTCCTTGTTTTCCCTTGTGGAGCATATACAAATAGGTTTTTTGTTGCTGCCCACTCTTGAGCAGCCAACATACAGTTGTCCATGTGAGAAGCAGGGCTCTTC
>NC_069003.1:13215840-13217400 GCF_001194135.2 Octopus bimaculoides
TCTCTCTTTCTCTCTTTCTCTCTCTGTGAAAGTATCTGTCACTACAGTATCGAAATGTGATTGTTTCAGTTAGTGGAATAGTTTCATTTTTAAAGTGAAAGTATTTGACATGAGTGTTTTTGTTTCACTTTTGACACGTAATACTTAAATAGTGGAGGAGATATTATGTTGCCGTGTGCTCGAACTCTGCAAGAAGTTAATTATTTTTTTTTACTAAAACACAACTGGAACCCTAAGTAAGGCATGTGTAAAATTTGAATGAAATTGGTTGCGTAGTTCTCGAGTTTTAGGGATTCACACAGACAGACAGACAGACAGACAGACAGACAGACACACATTCTCATTTTTATATATATAGATAAATATAATTTAATACATACTAGGCTAATACCAGACAAAATGATTTTTAAACCCTAAAAATCATTTCTATCTTTTTCAGAAATTCTTAATCATTCAGCTTCAAACTTTATCCCATTTTGGAGAACGTCAATCTACAGTCAATTAAATCAAATCCCACAACCTAGTTTTATTGACCCAAGAAGACAATGTTGACTTTAGGAAGGAACTCAGGAAGTGAATGTGATGTAACTAAATACAGTTATTCATTTTCACCAGGTACTTTTACAATCTCATTGTCCACAACACCCAGTCAATTTAATCAACCTTCTAGTACTTAACTGTGAAGGCACACGACCTAGTGGTTAGTTGTTGCACTCATGATTGCAAGATAATGGTTTCAATTCCTAGACCAAACAATACATTCTGTTCTTGAACAAAACATTCATTTCACCAGGTTCACTCCCACTGCATGGCACCTTGGGCAAGAATGTCCTACTTTAGCTCCGAGTCAACCAAAGCCTGTAAGTGGATTTGTTAAACAGAAACTGAAAGAAGGCCGCTATATATATCTTTATGCATCTTTGTCCTGGAAGTGTTGGATCAGTTCCAGCATATGAATGCAGTCAGCATTGGCCTAGACAAGACTGTTGTAATGTTCCAGCCTGCACTATTTCAGCTGTCCAGCCTAGTGTTCACAGAACATTGAGCAGCAGTCATGGTGCCAGTATTTTGACACCTGACTTAAATCATTGAGGTACAGGTAACACTGCCGATATTCAGATGGATTCTGGTCTTCTGTGTCAGCCAACTTTTTCTCAACTGCATCTTCAGTCCTTATGCTCTCTAATGCAGTTGACTTGTTCACCAATACATCAAACTGTCTCTGAAAAAAAGGGAGACATTAAAAACTTAGCTCACCTCTCAGTTATTCTCTATATCAATCACTCTCTACACCACTATTATTATTATTCTCTCTCTCTCTCTCTCTCTCTCTCTCTCTCTCTCTCCATCCCCATCACTCTCTCCCTCCCCATCTCTTCCTCCCTCCCCAGTTTTCTCTCTCTCTCTCTCTCTCTCTATCTTTAGTTTCTAACACTTTTCTCCCTCTTTCAGCACACTCCTTCCACGTTCCTATAGTCTGACAGAAAGAGGGGGAGACTAATAAAAAGAAAAAGGGGACATTTGGTTTGGCCTATTATATTAACATACATTTGTGAACAA
>NC_069003.1:13217598-13222846 GCF_001194135.2 Octopus bimaculoides
GTGTGTGTGTGTGTGTGTGTGTGCGCGCGCGCGCGCGCGATCGCGTGCGTGTACTTGTGTGTGTATGTCTATATATGCTATATGTGTATACTGTATACACGTATCTGTGTGTTTGTTGCCTTTCAGTTATATGTGTATGTGTACACACACACACACATATATACAAACACACAGATGTGTGTGGTGTGTGTGCATATGTATGGGTGAGTACCTGTAGTGCCCATCTGAATACACTATTGTTCATGTCTGCCAATTCTTATTAGCAAGGAATTTATGAAAAGACACACAGGCACACGCATATGCTCACACATGCATACAGAGGGTTTGATATTGGTAGAAAAGTACACACACACACACACACACACACACACACACACACACAAACACCAAACACAGCTTGACACTAACAGAGAAACATGCACATACTCCCACAGTTTGATATTAACAGAAAAACACACCTGTGCACACACACACACACAAATACATATATATACAATCTACTACAAAAAAAAAAAGAAACACAAATATATACACACAGATATACACACACTCGTATATATACACACCTGCTTATGTACACACATAAATGCATAAAGTCTGAAAGGAAAAGCAAATACACACTTAAAGCAACCGTCCTTTAAACAAGTGGGAAATATATATTAGAAAAACATTAACAATCTCTCTCTCTCTCTCTCTCGCTCCCTCTTTCTAGTTTCTTCATCTTGTCCTCTATCTCCTGTCTTTCTCTTTCCCCTTTCATTTCTTCCTCCCTCCAATTCCTATCTTTCTCAACCTCTATCTCCTATTACAATAGAAAGCAGTGACCATACTTTTCAGGTGGAAATTTGAAAGGTCACCTAGACTGCCTCTCAATGACCTTAACAGGTAGGTGACAAAATCAGTTTGATATTCAAACTGAAATTATCTCAACCAATCCCTTATATAGTTCTACAATTGGGATAGGTTTTGCTATAAGGTGGGGAAGAATTGAGAGGGATAAGCAACACTATGGCCGAGAGAAGATAATCTCAAACCCTTTAGCATTCAGATTATTTTGTCAAATGCAATGCTTGATTATTCATATTGTTTTGAATTAAATGTGCATTATCTCATAGCTCAAACTTTTGATGTTGTGATTGTATATTTTTAGAATGAGACTGTAGGGTAAGTGTGAGAGGCTGGATCTGGTTGGTTTGAACAGGTAGAATGTTTTGGTCAGAAATGGCCTGTCTAAATGCTAAAAGGTTAAATACATGTAGGTTAAGATCTTAGGTATATAAACTAGTGGAGTGATAATTTGTGATTAAACTGAGATAATGCATGCAACTAGTAGACAAAAACTCCCTCTCAATGGTTTTGGGTTCAATCTCACTGCTCAGCACATTGTTCTACAATAGCCCTGGGCCAACCAATCCCATATGAGTGAACTTGGTAGACAGAAACTGTATGGAAGCTTGTCAATCATGCATACATACACACACACACATACATGATGATGGCCGTCCACTTGTGACCAATGAAGACCATTGCCGACCTTCAGGAACATTGTGCGCTCTAGGACTAACTTTTATTTTGCATTTGCAGCTCCATTGGTGGCTAATGAGCCATGCTCTTGACAAGCATACACAACTGCAAACATTGCAGATTAAGCTTTCCCATTCACTATACGAGCTGTGCGCTTTCGCGCAGCTCACTTAAGTTCTTCATGCTGGATACGTGCTCCCTCAAAAGTGTCGACCTCCTCCTTAACCTGCTTCCTCCATCTGTGGCGATGACTGGCATTGTTCTCCCAGTCAGTCTCCTGCATATCACAGGCCTTTAATGAAGACTTGACACAGTCCTTAAATTGCTTGGTTTCTGCTGGGGTCTCTTTCCATTCACAAGTTCTCCATATAGCATCTGCTTAGGAATCCTGCTATCCTTCATTCTAATAAGGTGTCCAGTCCAACGTAACCGGTGCTTGTGCACCATTGCCTCAATACTCAAGATATCAGCAGTTCTCAGGACCTGTGTGTCTGGAATTTTTGAGGTCCAGCCAACATTGAGAATGTGTCTGAGACATCTCTGATGAAAGCAGTCAAGGACCCTTACCTGACGTTTGTACAGAGTCCATGTCTCACATGAGTAGAGGAGCGATGTCAGTACACATGCATGGTACACAGCAACATTTGTTTGCCTTGCTATGCCATGCTGGGACCAGACACGAGACTGAAGAGACCAGAAGGAATTAGTTGCTCTCTGCAGCCTGAAAGATATTTCCTCATCCAGGGAGCAAGAACGGCTGAGTGTGCTGCCCAGGTAGACAAACTTGTCTACCTGGACAGCACACTCCCAGAATAGTTCAGAATAGTTCCTTCAACCAAGATAGCTGGTTTCACATATGGATTTCTTGGTGCAGGCTGGAACATTACAACAGTCTTGTCCAGGCTAATGCTGAGTCCAAATGCCTTGCAAGAAGCAGAAATACAATTCATGAGTATTTGCATGTCATCCACTGTATGAGTGACTAAGTCACAGTCATCTGCATAAAGGAGGTCACGAATAATAGACTGGAGAACTTTTGAATTGGCAGCAAATCGGCGCAGATTAAAGAGTTAGCAACAAGATCGATATCTGACATATATTCCCAGAGAGCTGACCTTAGCAAAAGCATGAGTAAAAAGCAGCAGCAAAGTACAAAGAAAAGAGAGTTGGGGCAAAGATGTCCCCCTGCTTGACACCATTCTCTACAGGAATGGGTCCCGCCATGCCACCACCAACATTGACCCAAGCCTCTATCCCATCATAAAATGATTTAATTATAGATACAAAGTGATCTGGACATCCAAGTTGGCCAAGTATTTTCCATAGAAAGGCTCTGTTTACAGTATTAAAGGCCTTCGTTAAATCAATGAATACCTGGACAAGATCCATATTCTGCTCATAGCACTTTTCCTGCATCTGTCTTACTGTGAAAATCGTATCCATTGTCCCTCTACCAGATCGGAAGCCACATTGAGATTCAGATAGGACATCATTTACAAGACACCCATTCAGACGAGTAAGAAGAATATTTGCCAGACCCTTGCCAGCAGCTGATAGTAGAGCAATACCTCTGTAGTTACCACACATTGTTCTGGCTCCTTTATAGAGAGGAAGAATAATTGCATCCTTCCAGACCTTAGGCATTGCACCATCCCTCTAGACTGCACTAATAAGTTCATGAAGGGACTGTATGATGTAATCACCACCAAATCGCAAGACCTCAGTACAAATACCATCCTTTCCAGGTACCCTACCAAGATTCAATTTATTTATTGATGTCATTACTTCATCTATTGAGGGTGTGGAATTTAAGAAGCCAATGGTAGGTCTTCGTTGCATAGTATCAATCACTGTTTCATCCACAACTGACTCATGGTTTAGGAGTTCAGAGAAGTGTTCAATCCAGCGATCTGTGATTTCTGCTGATTTAGTAAACAGAGTAGAAGACTCCTTGGAAAGCAAAGGAGCTGATGTGGAGCTCTTAGGCCCATAAGCTCGCTTCATAAGATGGTAAAGATTCTTGCTGTCATTTGCATCAGCAGCAGCCTGAACATCACAAGCAAGATCCTCCCACCAAGTGTTCTGCATCTTCTGGAGAGATCGCTGCAGTAGTGATTTTACACTGCTATAGTGGCAAGTGCTAGACTTCGCTGCACAGCAGACAGTCCTCTGTGTAGCAATACATTGTGGGCATGACACGTTACCACCAATAGTCACTGAACTTCAACATCATTTTCATCAAACCAGTCTCTGTGTCTAGCAGTAGCATATCCCAGTGTTTCAGTAGCACATTGAAGAACCTGGTCTTGAAAATCTTCCCATGCTGCAGTATTTTCAATGCTGGACAAGTGAGTCTGAAGCCCTTTCCTCACCACAGCAGCACATATCTTGTAGACATTCAGATGCCGAGGAATGCTGACCGGTCCTCTTCTCTCACTCTAATCATCATCTGGAACTTTGCTCGCACCAGACTGTGGTCTATCCAGCATTCCAATCCATGAAATGACTTGACATTGCAAATTACAAATGTTATAGATGTCACACTTGCAGATGATGACATAATCCAGCAAGTACCAAACTTTAGACCTTGGATGCATCCACGTTGTTGTGTGATCGCCTTTGTGCCTAAAATGAGTGCTTGCGATGTAAAGTCCGTGCTCATCGCAAAGCTACAGTAGCATGAGACCATTGCTATTCATTTTCCCTACTCCAAAACGTCTTAGAGAGTTCCATGTTTGCCAGTCTGTTCTGACCCTGGCATTGAAATCCCCTAGTAGAATGACTTCATCAGAATATGTATGTATGTACATACATACATACATACAAACAAACAAACAACTGACTTACACATTACAAATACAATCTGTAAGTGGAACAGTGAAACCATGCAAGACTTTTCTCATATCTAGAATGTGACATTGTTTTTGTTATCTTCATTCCAAAGATGGAGCTTTGCATCTTTGTTAGAAACCAGCTCCTTCTTCAGAGGAAGAATTCAAATAATTAAAAACAGAAGAGAACATGCATAGATACATTACATACATTTGTGTGTGTGCGTATGTGTGTGTTTGTATGTGTTTGTGTGTATATATGTGTGTGTGTGTATGTATGTATGTATAATGTTTTTCATTTGATATACATAAATTAACTTGGTCTCATAGTAACAAAATGCCTTGACTGAAGAAGGTAAAAGACCAAACAGGTAAGGTACTAAACTATCAGAAAAAAACACATCTTGTATTAATGTACAAGACATCAATAATTAATAGAACAACTGGCCACCCTGATTGGAAATGAGTAGGATGAGAAGCTCTCCATCTTGTAAGACGTGTGTGTGTGTGCGCGCGTGCGTGTGCATGTTTGCATGTGTGTGTGTGTGTGTGTGTGTGTGTGTGTGTTGGTCTCAAACTTTGGCACAAGGTTAGCAAGTTCAATGGAGGGCTAAGTCAATTAAATTGCCCCCAGTACATATTTTATTCACCTCAAAAGGATGAAAAATAAAGTCGACCTCAGTGGAATTTGAACTTAGAACATAAAGTCAGATGAAATATATATATTTTAATAGATATATACATATAGGAGTAAATGTTTACTACCTGCTCAAGTTTAAATCTGTTGAGCACCATGAAGTGTATTCTATACGGAGAATATCTGTCTCTCGTCTATAAACTATACACACACACACACAATTTTATAATAAAAACCACAATTCTAGTTAAATACA
>NC_069003.1:13222862-13224529 GCF_001194135.2 Octopus bimaculoides
CGTGCGTGTGCATGTTTGCATGTGTGTGTGTGTGTGTGTGTGTGTGTGTGTGTTGGTCTCAAACTTTGGCACAAGGTTAGCAAGTTCAATGGAGGGCTAAGTCAATTAAATTGCCCCCAGTACATATTTTATTCACCTCAAAAGGATGAAAAATAAAGTCGACCTCAGTGGAATTTGAACTTAGAACATAAAGTCAGATGAAATATATATATTTTAATAGATATATACATATAGGAGTAAATGTTTACTACCTGCTCAAGTTTAAATCTGTTGAGCACCATGAAGTGTATTCTATACGGAGAATATCTGTCTCTCGTCTATAAACTATACACACACACACACAATTTTATAATAAAAACCACAATTCTAGTTAAATACAGCTACTCAGGGTTTCCTGGACGAAACATTAACTTATTTCACCATTTTTCAAGCTGTTAACAAGACCATTTTGATCTTGTTATCAGCTTGGGGAGCCATGCAATGGAACTGAACTCAAACTATGTAGTTAGAAGGTGATCTTCTTACCACACACACACACGCACACACAGGATTACATTATACAGTGTGGGTTTTTTTTAAACAATAGTATAGCGAGAATTTAGGGTTATATGGCTATTATTTCTAGCAGATGGAAAATGAGCGGCTGTGTGGGAAGTAGCTTGCTTACCGACTACATGGTTCCGGGTTCATTCCCACTGCATAGCACCTTGGGCAAGTGTCTTCTACTATATCCTCGGGCCGACCAATGCCTTGTGAGTGGATTTGGTAGATAGAAACTGAAGGAAGTCCGTCGTATATATGTATTTATATATATGTATGTGTGCGTATATGTTTGTGCCCCCAACATCGCTTGACAACCGATAGTGATATGTTTACGTCCCCGTAACTTAGCGGTTCGGCAAAAGAGATCGATAGAATAAATACTAGGCTTACAAAAAATAAGTCCTAGGATTGATTTGCTCGACTAAAGGCGGTGCTCCAGCATGGCCGCAGTCAAATGACTAAAACAAGTAAAAGAGTAAAAGAGTAAAGAGTAATTTCATTGACTCTCGTTATCTGCAATATGTTTTTGTATTATATATGTATTATATATGTAAAATACATATACATACATCTATGTGTGTGCATGTGTATATGTGTATGTATATATATATATATATATATATATAAATAATGCACCATTTTGAGCGTGGCCGTTGCCAATGCCGCCTGACTGGCCTTCGTGGGATTTTCGAGCGAGATCGTTGCCAGTGCCCCTGGACTGGCTCTTGTGCGGGTGACACATGGGGTACACCAGTTTGAGCGTGGCCGTTGCCAGTATCGCCTGGCTGGCCTTCGTAGGATTTTCGAACGAGATCGTTGCCAGTGCCCCTGGACTGGCTCTTGTGTGGGTGACACATGGAGTGCACCAGTTTGAGCATGGCCGTTGCCAGTGCCGCCTGACTGGCCTTCGTGCGGGTGACACGTAAAAGCACCCACTACACTCTCTGAGTGGTTGGCGTTAGGAAGGGCATCAAGCTGTAGAAACTCTGCCAAATCAGATTGGAGCCTGGTGTTGCCATCCGGTTTCACCAGTCCTCAGTCAAATCGTCCAACCCATGCTAGCATGGAAAGCGGATGTTAAACGATGATGATGATGATGATATATATATATATATATATATATA
>NC_069003.1:13225672-13227036 GCF_001194135.2 Octopus bimaculoides
TATATATATATATATATATATATATATATATATATGCCAGCTCCTGTCAAACCATCCAACCCATGTCAGCATGAGAAATGCACGTTAAATGATGACAACGACGACGACGACGATGATGAATATGATGATGATGATATTATAATTAAATTATACATTATGCACTTTACTGTGTTCTGTTATTCACATGATTGCCCCAGTTTCTGGGAATATTGTCTTTCATGAATATTGCTCTGTGAGGCAAAAAATGGTTGGGAACTGCAGATACACAAGACTACATTAATACCTTACATGTCCTTCCTTTTTGTAAGATAGAAGGCTATATTGATTTCAGGGAAATTTACTGTTGTTTCTAGTAAATTGAACAGCCACGTAGAGGCTGCATTGTTGGTTTGACTACTATTGGTGATATTGTGATTGTTGTTGTTTTTGTTATTGTTGTTCTTGCTATTACAGCATTACTATTTTAAGTGTCAGCTTGTTCTAAGTATACCTCCCTAGCAGTGGCAACAACAACAACAACAACACTAAATTTCCCCTCAGCTATTTTCGACACTGCAAATTGTTGAGACAATCCTTAATCCAAACTATTGCACCATTGATTGAAATCAGAACATACAGCCTTCCGGACCAATTTATTTATGCTTTTATTTCTTGTTTTATTATTTTCTTTGGATTTTTATTTTTCAAAAGCATTCCACTTCAACAACTGAAAGGAATTCAAAAATTAAAGAACATTAATAATAACGACAATGATGATTATTCTTTTACTCGTTTCAGTCATTAGACTGTGGCCACGCTGGGGCACCAGCCTGAAGAAATTTTAGTTGAATGAATCGACCCCAGTACTTGTTTATGTTTTTAAGCTGGTATATATTCTATCTGCTGAACCGCTAAGTTACAGGGACATAAACACACTAACACAGGTTGTCAAGTGGTGGTGGATGACAAGTACAAACACACACACACACACATAGGTACATACATACACACACACACACACACATATAAATATATATATATATATATATATATATATATATATATATATATATATATATATATATATATATATATATATATATATACTAGTGGCTTCTTTCAGTTTCCATTAACCAAATCCAATCACAAGGCTTTGTTCAGCCTGAGGCTATAGTAGAAGACACTTGCCCAAGGTGCCATGCAGTGGGACTGAACCCGAAACCATATAGCTGAGAAGCAAGCTTCTTATTTCTTTACTGCCCACAAAGGGCTACACACAGAGGGGACAAACAAGGACAGACAAACGGATTATATCAACCCCAGTGCGTAACTGGTACTTATTTAATCGACCCCAAAGGGATAAAAGGCAAAGCCGACTTCGGCGG
>NC_069003.1:13227196-13239164 GCF_001194135.2 Octopus bimaculoides
CTTGCCACCATAATAATAATAATGATAATTTCAGATTTTGGCACAAGGCCAGTAATTTCAGGGGAGGAGGAAGGTCAATCACATCGACCCCAGTGTTCAACTAATTCTTATTTTACTGACACCAAAAGAATGAAAGGCAAAGCCAATCTCAGTGGAATTTGAGTGCAGAACATATAGACAGACCAAATTCCACTAACCATTTTTTTCATCATCCTAATGATTCTGCTAGCTTGCCACCATAATAATAATAATAATAATAATGATGATGATGATGATGATAATAATGATGATGATGATAATAATAATGGTTTCAAACTTTGGCACAAGGCCAGAAATTCCATGAGAGGAGTAAGTCGATTACATCAACCCCAGTACTTGAGTGGAACTTATTTTGCCTTGACTGGAACTTATTTTGCCTTGACTAGAACTTATTTTGCCTTGACTGGAATTTATTTTGCCTTTCATCCTTTTGGATGAAAGGCAAAGTCAACCTTGGCAGAATTTGAACTCAGAACATGAAGATGGACAAAATGCCTCTAAGTAATTCACCAAGCATACTAACAATTCTACCAGCTTGCCACAATAATGATGATAATAATAATAATGATAATAATAATCCTGAGCCGGATGTTGAGGGTAAAAATATTACTATCCTCTGAGATTTTCCAGTGAATATCGATGGAATAATCCAAACTAATCGGTCAGACATAGTCATTAAAGACAGAGAAGAAATTACTTGTAGACTAAGAGATGTAAGTGTTCCTACTGATAAAAATAGATTTGTAAAAACCTTTGACAAATTAAGTAAACATAAGGACCTGGAAATTGAAATACAAAAGATGTGACATAAAAAAGGGATGTCAGAAACATCTAGATAAGGCAGCAAGCTGGCAGAAACATTAGCATGCTGGGTGAAATGCTTAGTGGTATTTCATCTGTCATTACGTTCTGAGTTCAAATTCCGCCAAGGTCGACTTTGCCTTTCATCCTTCCGGGGTCGATAAATAAGGTACCAGTTATGCACTGGGGCCGATGTAATCGACTTAATTCCTTTGTCCGTCCTTGTTTGTCCCATCTATGTTTAGCCCCTTGTGGGCAATAAAGAAATAAGAAACGTCTAGATAAGATCCCAAGAGAACCATGTCTCAGAGAAATCCCAAAGATTGTGCTGACAAGTACTGCCAACATCCTTAGAAAATCTCTTATCAGTTTAAATGTGTGTTATATTACATGCAGATATTTTGCTACTGCCCCTGCCACTTCCCCTCCCCAACCTTTCAGTTATACTGTAGTATCTCTTATCCTTTATTCGCCCTAAGATGCTGGGTGTATCTTAGCAAGTGATTGTAACAAACATGTAGATTAAAAGTAAATGACAATAATAATAATAATAATGATTTCTTTTATTGCATCACTAGGTCCCAAGACATTGGGGATTGTTCGATGGCAAAATACAAAAGAAAACACAAATAACAGTGTGTGTGTGCGTGCGCATGTGTGCTTGTGTGTGTCAGGGAGAGTGGATTTACATGGCATAAAAAGATGAGACCAACAAAATAATAAGAATACATTAATAAATAGATAATAAATAAATAACAATAACACTATAGAATGACCATGAGCAACCTGCAGTCCATAGAACTTCTTAAATGGCACACTTGAACAAAAAATTATATTCAGTTTTTTTTCTTAGTAGGCTGATCTCAAAATACTGAACCTTATGTAGGAGATGACAGAGAACTGAGATATATGGCATATTGCTGTACTTGAGAAGATTTGCCCACCACAACAGAATTGAGATCCTAAAACCAAGATACCACATAAAAAGCATTAGTGTGTGTGCTGGCACTATGTAAATAGCACTGGTGGTGGTACCATGTAAAAAGCACCCAGTACACTCTGTAAACTGTAGAAACCAAGCCAAAACAGACTATGGAACCTGATGCTGTCCCTGGCCTTGCCAATTCTTGTCAAGTTGTCCAACATGGAAAACAGATGTTAAATATTGATGATGATGATGAATGTAGACCTACTGACAATGAGCTTTATTTCATATAACTCGCTTCCCAAAAATGGTTGTCCATGCCTGGCATAGAACAATAACATACTCATAATGTCAGGTGGTTGGTGTTAATGATGAAGGGGGTGTTGTGGACCCCTCACACAAAATGGATTACCCATGCACCTCAAAGTCAAGTGTATTTCCTCAGTTTTTGCTACCAATCTACAGATCCATAATTAGTGCAGACCCATCCCAAACATTTTCTCAACCTCATCTGTTTATCATACAATTTATTAGCACAAAAGGTTGAATGGCAAAGTTGACCTTGGTGGAATTTGAACCCAGAACATAAAGATGGACAAAGTGCAGCTAAGAGTGTGCAAATGATTCTGCAAGTTCACGGCCTTAGTTCATTATAATAATAAAAACAATGCTGACAATTATGTCATTATTAACCAATGAAAGACAGAATCTCTCAAGTGTAGAAACTTTGATTATTACTTACCATTTTCCAGTTTGCCATTCATATCAACCAATCTTCCTTTAGCAGTGTGGAGGGATTTAATCTCATCCTGGAGATTAGTGTTCTCTTTAATGATACGTAGAAATGCCTAAACAAAGTATATAAATATATGTGTGTTTGTGTGTGTGTGAGAGAAGGGCTGAGTTCAATTAGAACATTTTTGCTTTGTGGGGGTCCAAAGTTAGATTTCTAATAAAGATTCTTCATATTAAAATTGTAGCTTATTAATGTAAGTATTTATTTAAAAAATATGAAAATTTAACAAATATAAGGTACACACCTTAAAGATGGAGAAGAGAAGATGATAAAAGTTTCATGAAATTTTAATCCATGCATACGATCGTTTCAAATAACACTTACATGTATGAAACATGGAAAAAATTAAATTAATTATAATTATAATAAAACTAATTAGGTGCAAGAACACACACGTTAGGTGCCAGAATAACTGTGTGGTTGAGAAGTTTGTTTCCCAACCACATGGTTCCACGTTCAAGTCCCTCTACATGGTACCTTGGGCAAGTGTTTTCTACTATAGCCCACAAACTTGTAACTGAATTTGGTAGATGGAAACTGCAGCGTTGCTCATCAGAGAATGACTGAAAAATATGCTTATAAAGGAGAGTTGTTTGCTTCATACTGCTCATGTCCCGATTCTGCCCATAGGAAAGGAACAAATAATACAACATGGCTATAGGCCATAACACCCGGGCAATGCCGGGGTGCATCACTAGTCCTAGATATTCTTAAAAACAAAGAAACCTACATTCAGTTAAGTGTTCTATGTATGTTACAATAGAGTTATATTTAATGTATTCATAGTTTATCTCTTTGTGATCAGCGTTTCATAGAGAGATAAACTCTATGAATAAATTATGATCGTGTGTGTGTGTGAATTATGTCAAGAAAAAGCCATTGTAGCCTTTAAGAACACACAAAATTTATTTTATTCACTTTTTGTTTATTTTTTGTTCAGGTGTGAAAATTTCCATCACACGTCCATGGCCATTCACTGACACAAATCCAGCTCTCTGTGCTCTAGGTTCAAACTCCACTGAGATTAATTTTCCTCCTTTCAGGATCAAGGTTGATAAAGCAAAGTATCTGTCTGGGACCATGGATAAGTGAAATTCTTAAATGAGATACCTTGTGATATTTATTCCATCTGTTTGCAATTCTGAGTTTTTGGGGTGGGTGCTTAAGTTGACTGCTTCTACCAGGCTTCAAAACCAAGTCCCCAGTTTGAGGACCACTTTTTCTCTTCTTCCTACATGTTTTCCTGAAGCCAACCCTCACCTGTTTCCAAGCAAGGTAATAATCCTTTCAACTATAGTCACAAGGCCTGAAATTTTATGGGGAGAGACTAATTGATTGCATCAACACCATTTCTCATCAGGTAATTATTTTATCAACCACAAAAGGATGAAAGGCAAAATTGACCGTGGCAGAATTTGAACTCAGAACATAAGGAGCCAGAAGAAATGCTACTAAGCATCTTTTCTGGCATGCGAACAATTCTGCCAGCTTGCTGTCTTAACCCTTTAGCATTCAGATTACTCTGTCAAATGTAATGCTTATTTATTCACATTGTTTTGAATTAATCATGCGTTATCTCATAGATTTTTATGATGTGATTGTATATTTTTAGAATGACATTGTAGGGTAGGTGTGAGAGGTTGGATCTGGCCAGTGTTAACATAAAACAGATAGAATATTTGCGCTAAAGGGTTGTAGAGATATTGCAATATACCGGGGTTTTCCGAAAATCCGCCCATTCATTAGATCGCCCATGGGTGGCTATTTGTAGTTAAAAGTTGAAACAGAGTTAGTGTTCTTGTTTGCATTCTGTTTAGACATTCATTTGCTCTACATCTGTAGATAAATTCAAAGGATTTTTATTCCTAATAATGGAGTCAAAAGAAAATATATCAAAATGTGTTCAACGATCATATACCATTAGTGAAAACTTGAGTACTGTTAAACGAGCGAAAGAACATTCTGGTCATTTATCTGCTGTGTCAAGAGACTTAGGTATTGATAGAAAACGATTGAGAGAATGGTGCACAAAAGAAACTGAGTTAATCAATATGCCAGACAAGAGAAGGCACAGATCAGTTGGTGGAGGCAGAAGACCAGCACATAGAGATCTAGAGACTGAACTCTTACAGTGGATTGTTGTTCAGCATGCAAACAATATAATTGTAAATTATCACCATTTATGGGAATATACTTTTGAATTGGTAAAAAGGTTTGGAATTGAAATGAACAGCTTTAGATGTTCTGATAAATGGATTTTCAATTTCATGAAATGGAATAAACTGACTGAGAAAGATAACACATGTTGGTCAAAGAGACAATAAAACACTTGGAGAAAAGGCACAAATCGCCAGTGACTATCTAGATAGCATTCCAGTATTAACAGCAGATAAGAATACTGACCAGATCTATAATATAGATGAAACACCTGCATACATTGACATGTTTAGTTCAACAACCATAGATTTTGTTGGCAATAAAAATGTAGATGCTAGCCACTGTGGTGCTACCAAAGCTCGTTTTACTGCTGTGTTGTGTGCTAATGCTGCAGGAAAGGTGTTGAAAACAATGATTATCCTTAAAGGATTGAAAAACGTGCCTAAAATCAAGGTCCCAAAGAATATTTACATAACAGTCTCCAACAGGGGATCAATCACATGTGAACTCATGCAGTTGTGGGCTGACAGTGTTTGGGCAGAGAACAGCAGAACTGTTCCATGCTCAAAATTCAGTGCTGTTCATGGATGAATGCTCAGTGAACAAGAAAACAGAGCTGCTAGAAGTGTTCAAACGTAGGAATACAATTCTCAAACTTATACCTCCTAAAACAGCATCTTACTTGCAGCCGTTAGATGTATCAATTATTGGTCCTTTCAAGAAAGCCCTTCATGCTGAATGGGAAAATTGGCTTTCAAATGGCAAAAAGGAGTATACAAATAAAGAATATCGCAAAAAACCTTCTTATCAAGAGATAGTGAACTTTGTGGCCCAATCTGTTGCCACTTTAAATAAAGAAACTATAAAGCGTGGAATTGCTCCTCATGGACAGACTGTAGAACATAGCTTCTTAAACTCACACTTACAGGATGTTTTGTCTGGCCTAGAGGTAAATGCACCAGATGCACATAATGACAAAATTGAAGAAGAAGATGAGATACAAGTAAGTGAAATTTGCTCTGATGTGAATTATGGCCAAGCAACAAATGAAGAAATTTGTGATATTTAACTTGAAACTGTTCAGTCATTATTCTACCATAAATGCCCAAGGACATTATTTGTTCATACGAGGCTTCTATTCATGTTTTCAACAGTTTAATTTTCAGTATTTCCTAATAGCTCCATTGTTAAATTTAGAATATTTTTTTAATATGCTACTTCTTTTAAAGCTGTTTCAGTTTTTTTTATGTCTATATATCTGATAACTGAAACGATAGAAGTTCAATGGAATTGTATGAAATAAATATGGTTTTTGGGAATATCTTTGTTTTTCCTAGGTGAAATATTTTACTTCCATATTACTGCCCATGGGCGCTTATTATAGGTGGGCAGTTATTTAAGCCAAAAAATAGTTTTGTAAAATAGGTGGGCAGTTATTTAAGCCAAAAAATAGTTTTGTAAAATAGAATTTTCCATTTAACAGCCCTGGGCAGATTTTCGGAAAACCCTGGTATTAGTTGTAAAGAATATTTCCCCATAACAAGGAGACCAAAAAACTTGTAGAAATAAGAAGATCCATCCACAGTCATCAAGAAAACTTCCTTAACACCTTTAGCATTCAGATTACTCTGTCAAATGTAATGCTTATTTATTCATAGTGCTTGGAATTATGCATAATCTCACAGCTTTGAAATTTTAATGATATGATTGTTCATTTTTAGAATGACATTGTAGGGTAGATATGAGAGGCCAGATCTAGCTGGTTTGAACATAAAATAGGTAGGATATTTGAGCCGGATATGGCTGGTTTAAATGCTAAATGGTTTAAAGTAAGATAATGCTATTTTCTCTTAGTTCTTTGAGTATGTACACAGCACAATGGCTGAAGATCTTTTCATGAAAGATTACAAACTAACAACACCCTATAGAGAGGGCAACAGAAAAACCTCTCATATTTTATATGACCATTGGTGTGGTGCTGGGGAAGTTAGGTAGGTAGTAATACTGAGAAGTAATATTTATCCCCGCTTAAACATGAATGTTCTGTCAGAACAAACTATACTTCGGTAGATAGCATGAGAGAAACTCTCATATCTTTTGCTGCAAACTGTATTCTTGTTTATATTGCTAGAGGAGAGATAAATCTCTGCCATCCCCAGCACCAAGACCACTAGATCACATGATTTCTATTCTCCTTGGTTTCATCACTGATGGATGCTTGAGTGCTAGAGATAGCAGCGACTCATCTCCTCACTAGCAATATATAGAAAAACAGTGTTTGAACAGGTGCTGGTATCATGATTAGCCAGTGAGTTTGTTAAAAATTATATATTAGCAATAGAGGTAGTATTAATACCAAGAGGTAATACTTATTCCCACTTAAACATGGATGTTCTTTTTATCTTTTACCCTTTACTTGTTTCAGTCATTTAGACTGTGGCCATGCTGGGGCGCCACCTTGAAGAATTTTTAATAGAATGTATCAATCCCAGTACTTACTTTTTATAAACCTGGTACTTATTCTATCAGTCACTTATGATGAACCGCTAAGTATAGGACAAGCTATTACTTCTAGTAAAGTAAAGAATAAGAAACTTTTTACTTAAAATATTGCACCTAAAATTAAAATTTGAATATTAAAAATTATTTTATTATAGTTTGCAAATAAGACTACACTTATTTAAGCAGAATTTGGCTAATTTACTACCTTAAATATAGAAAAGAGTGACTAATCAGACAAACTTACAAATTAGCTGAAACAGTTTTGTACAATATATTCAAAAGATGAGAACTTTTAGAGTGATAAATTAGAAGAACTGGCATTCTTTGCTGCAATACTCTAAGTAAAGATTTTCTTATAATTTACTTTACTAGAAGTAATAGTTTGTCCTATACTTTTGCAGGTGTAATAACTTGTCCTGTACTTTTCCAGGTTTATAATCTTAAGAATATGACTTTGTATGCTCGCATTTTTCCATGTAATATATATATATGAGCAGATGTCTGTGTATTTGTATGTCTGTGCATAATGTCAATGAGAAAGTGAGAGAGGAGAGAAAGAAACAGAGAAGTAAAATGAGGAAGTGGCTCTTTACCTCTCCTCATCCATCTCCTCATTCGTCACAACGTTTTTCGATAGAGGGAGAAATGTAAATAGTGTGTGTGAGTGAGTTAGAAAGAGAGAGAGGGAGTGAAAGAAACAGACATAGACTAAAAGAGAGGAACTGTTACAGAGGGTGAGAGAAAATATGTGTGAGCAAGAGAAACACAGAATGAGAAAAAGATAGAGAAGAGAGAGAGAGAGAGAGAAAACAAGTTTCTATAGAAGTTGAAAGAGAGAGGGATAGTGGGGAGAGAGAGAGAGAGACACTGATGTTTGATACTGTATGTTTTATAGGTGAAGGTGAAAAAAAACCCGACATAGAGAGAAGGGGAATCAGAAGAGAAGGAGACACCGATGTTTGATAATGTGTGTGTATGTGAGTGTGTGCATGCGTGTGTGCACATGTGGCATTCCACAATTGTCATTTATTTCAATCACTCTTGTGAAGATATTCATGCAACTGTCATTCATTTTTCTATCTAATCCCTATTTTAATTTTCAAAAGAGTTTCCGAGAAAAATGTTCTCACTCTATACAAGAGGAGACGGAGTAGATGTAGATGACCAGTATTCTACAGTGAAGCAAAGACAGGTACAAGTAACCAGAGTAAGGTCACAAGAGACCCCTGCACAACAACAGCAAAGACAAAGAAAACAACCGAAGGAGAGCTGCTGCATGCAGGGCCAATGAGTCACAAGAGGCATGGGAAAAACAGTTAGAACAATTACATCAACAAAATGCAATCCACAGGGGCCAAGAGTCAAAAATGGAAAGAGAAAAACGTTTAAAGGATGCAAGACAAAGACAAACTGCCAGAGTTGCCAATGGGACAATAGATCAGCAAGAGATGACACAAAGAAAAAACCAGGAGCAAACAGTTGCTGCAAGACTTCGCCAATCCTCAGAGGAAAGACATAAGCGTCTTGATCAAGATAGGCTGAATACATTAGACAAAAGAGATGCACCTTCAACATATGTGATAGAATTTATTTCCCTTCATAAAAGTTCAGAATTGATTTCATTATGTATCGCAATTGAAAAATAAATTGAATTTAGAATAACAACTTTTTATACAACATACTTTGCTTTTTTCTTCTAATATATACGGAACAATTTCATTCCCCGGCAATGCTGGGTGCCTCTATATGTATGTGTGTGTGTGTGTGTATGTATACATATATACAAGGGCTCCTTTTAGTTTCCATCTACCAAATTCACTCACAAGGCTTTGGTCAGCCTGAGGCTATAGTAGAAGACACTTGCTCAAGGTGTCACACATTGGGACTGAACCTGGAACCATGTGGTTGGGAAGCAAACTTCTTATCATACAGTCACGTCTGTGTTAGAACAAACTATACTGTGGTAGATAGCATAAGAGAAACTCTCATGTTATCTTTTGGTGCAAACTGTACTCTTGTTTATATTGCTAGCAGGAAGATAAATCCCTGCCATCTCCAGCGCCAAGACCACCAGATCACATGATTTCTACCCTCCTTGGTCTCTTCAGTGATGGACACTTGAGTGCTAGAGATAGCAGCAACTCATCTCCCTGCAAGCAATGTATAGAAAATCAATGCCAGGATAGGTGCTGGCTAAGATGGTAATAGTGACTTCATGTAGCTAATGTTTTATCATACTTTTTCAGTTACCATCAAGGTTCGAACTGATACATACCATGTGTTTACTGTTGAAATTTTTATCATAAATAGTGAATCAGAAGCTTTTTTTTTTTTTTGTCACACCCTTTATATATGAGGGTGACGCTCAATTACAACTGGGACATGATATTAAGACGTGTATATATAAATCTTTTATCTTTTACTTGTTTCAGTCATTTAAAAGCAGCTATGCTAGGGAACCACCTTGAAAGGTTTTAGTGGAGCAAATCAACCTGGGGACATTTTTTTTAAGCATAGCACTTATTTTTTTATTGGTTTTTTTTGCCAAACCAGTAAGTTACAGGGATGTAAACACACCAACATCAGTTGTCAAGCAGTGGTGGGAGACAAACACAGACACACACATGCACATATGCACACACATATATATCTGACAGGCTTCTTTCAGTTTCCATCTACCAAATCCACTCACAAGTCTTTTATTGTCCCAAGGCTATAGTAGATGACATTCAATCAAGATGCCACTCAGTGGAACTGAACCCTAAACCATATAGTTGGAAAGCAAGCATCTTACCACACATCCACGAAATATCTTCTTATGCACTATAAGACGATATTTGAAGCATACTTTATACATATATCACAATGTCCCCATACATTTCAAGTCAACGACCATGACAAAAGTAAAAGAAAGCAGAGAAAGAAGAGGGAAATAAGGGGGAATAGGTGTAATAGTATTCTAGTCATAAACTTGCATGAAACATTCATAAACTTGTACGAACTGAACTGAATTTGAATGTGACTAACAAACCATTACGATTTTGACACCTCCAGAAATAAAAAGGATATAACAGATTATGTGTGTTTCTTTTAAATGGCTATGATGGTTCTTTCACAATGTAACCGCTTTAGTTGCAACACATAGTTTCAGATTAACACACTTATCAAAACAACAATTTCGATAATGTATGTATGTGTGTATGTATGTATGTACGTACGTAGGTAGGTACGTACGTATGTATGCATGTCAGTGTTCAGTTTTATTTCAAGATTTCTTTGCAATAGAGAAAGGGCGGGTTTTTAACCTAGATCCATGGCTCCTTCATTGGAATTTCAACATCAACAGGGTATTTTTCTATGTATGTATGTATATGTGCAGATTTGTATATTTTATTTTATGTATGTATTCTCATGCTTATAGTTGCATGTCTAGACATGCTCTTAACATGTATGTATGTATGCATGTATCTATGTATATATGTACACACTTACCTGTGAATGTTTGTATGTAGTGTGCGTTGTGTGTGTGTGTGTGTGTGTGTGTGTATGGGAACATCTTATATATAAGCTTTAGAAGCACTGAGTGTGTTGGCATTTTACAGTCAAGAAAGTAAATTTCAAACGCATTCATCCTCAGAAGACGGAAAATAAAGTTGCCACTAGGAAACTAGACTGTCAACTAGACAATGGCTGGGAGATAACAGTTTACTCAAAGTAGCCAGCCTCGGTCTCCCCCACAGCATCAAGATGGCTCCAGAACCTGGCACATGCATTCCTTACTGTGTCCCTGAGAAGATCTTTGAACACCTCCTTAATCTTGGTCACCAGCTCGGCCTTAGAGTTGCAGAAAGAGCGGTTGGTGCTTTTCTCAACCACACCTCACACATAGTAATCCATAGGCCTACAACTGGAGGAATTAGGAGGTGAGAAACTGGTGAAGTTGTAGAAATTCTCCTACAACCATCTCTGACTCTTTCTGGAGATATGGCAAGGAGCCAAATCTTGCTGCCACACATATAGCTTTTCAGCAGCAACTCTCCCCATCCAGACTTTAACCACAGTTTCCAGCAGCTTCACATAGCTCTCTGAACTGAGCCTAAGGTCCTGTTCTGCAGGTAAAAGATGAATTTTGGCATGCAAACACCAGCTGTCCCCCCTCCTGCAGACAATGGCTTCATAGTCTCCATTGCAGCTGTCCATGTCACATCTTCCAGTGTTTACAGCGTTCACAATGCACTGAACAGCAGTCATGAAGTCAGTGTTTTGATTCAGGGAGCTCTTTTCAAATATTCAGCTGGCTTCCAGTCTTCCATGTGAGTTAGCTTCTTCCCAGCTACAATTTTGATCTTTATGCTCTCCAACGCCATTGTCTATTCACCAATATATGAAGCTGTTCCAGAAAAAAGGAGACATAAACAAATCAAATTTAACCCAAACATCTTGTGTGTATAGATATATATATATATGTGTGAATAAAAATAAATACAAAAAAAGGGTTTTGTATGATCGTGTATAGAGGAATATATTATTTTATTTAAAAGAGTTCCAACTCTGTCTGCTTTTTATGTTTTTTATTTATATTCTTGTAAAATTAATGTGGGATATAGAATATGGAATATATAATATATAATATAAAAAAAGATGGATGGTACAATGAAATGAAGTATTGAATGTCTTATTGAATATATGGAATATGTCTTATTGAATATATGAAATATTGAGTGTTCAATATAAAGGATTAAATATAT
>NC_069003.1:13243487-13248532 GCF_001194135.2 Octopus bimaculoides
TATATATATATATATATATATATATATATATATATATCCATACAAACACAAAAATGTTAGCCAGTGGTTTTCAAACTTATTTTGACATAGAACCTGTTATACGATTTTTCCAAAAAATACAAAATCTCATGTCTATATTTCAAGAACAAACTCCGATTTCCTAATTTTTTAAATGGGATATTAAATGAAATAAAATTTATTTTTTAAGAAACAACATACGCGGTCTGATCAATAAGTATCCGGACATATGGTTGCCATATGGTTGAGCCTCATGTTTCTTTCATATTTCGCGGAGGATAAAAAAAATAAGATTTTACTCTTCTAGAACTATCTAGAGTTTAAAATAAGCTAGAAATGCGGTCCAAGCAAAATAGACATACCAACACAAATCACTCGACTTTGTTTCCTCATAGATTATGATTATATCGGAATTTAAAGGGGGAAAAAATTGATGGTCGCACACATACATGCTGATATTACATATCTACAAAATGAAACATGAAATTTTGAAAAACATTATGGTGTGCATCAGTATATATATATATAATCTACACAACCTGAAAGGTAATTATAGAAAATTTCATTAAAAAATATTCATTTTTTTCTGACAGTTATGAGGAAACAAAGTCGATGGGGGAATTACACTTGTTTAAATATGCCTAAACGATTGATGCCATATGTTCACAAAGTCTTGCTTTCATATTCTGTCGAGGAAAAAAGTAGTTTTTACACTTCAAGGATTAACTAGAGTAGGCTAGAAATGTGTGTGATACAAGCAAAATAAACGAGTCCATTCATACTTATAATTACGTCGGTAAATTTCTAACTGCCATATGTTTGAATGAAACATTCTATACTTCCTATCTGCAAATTCCGTCCAGAAAATCTTATCATTTTTACTCATCAAGAATTAACTACAATTAAAGGCAACTTATGAATTACGAAACCAAACAAATAAATCCGTTTTTCGACAAAGATCTCTCTCTCTCTCTCTCTCTCTCTCTCTCTCTCTCTCTCTCTCTCTCTCTCTCTCTCTCTCTCTCTCTCTCTCTCTCTCTCTCTCTCTCTCTCATTCACTTACTCAAGGGGATATAAAGATCGATCCCCTGCCTGTAACTCATTGCTTCTTTAGTTCAATCCAGCAGAATTTGACCACGGACCTTAAAAAGACGAAATTATGCTGTATTTATTCAGAGGTACTGGTCAGTAAATCAACATGTACACATGCCTAGTACATTTATAAATACCAAAGTTTACTGTCAATAGAATTTGGTCCTTCATTGTTGAAATTGACGAAAACTCAGGATTAGCTTGTATACTTGACCTGATATGTCCAGGCGTGGCGAGTTAAGCTAATATTGGTTAATCCAAGCCAACGAAAAGACCTCTACGTTATGGCGCTATGTGCTAGAATTAACTAGTGAAACCCCCTTTAATTCTTTAAAAAGGAAGGACTCGTACAGCAATCAGAATACACCGTATCTGATAAGGAGTGGAAAAATATGGTCACAGTTATAATATCTTGTGCCATATACCTACTCAATCAGCTATTTAACCATTTGCCTGTTCCTTGTATCACACGTGATACACAAGACATATTCCCCTAGCATCCATACATTATATTACAATATACATTCCCATTTTTTTTTTGTTTCAACCACCAGAGTAACTTGGAATTGTTGATGGAAATCAGAGCGTTATATTAATTTGAACGTATGATACAGAAACCATCTAAAAGCCTGAAAACAATCCTGAACATTTAGGACAAACTTATAAAAATGCTTTAGACAGAACAAGAGTTATTTACCACCACCACTACCACCATTAACAACAATAAATTTCATAAATTTTGCTTCTGTCGACATCATCAATTTGGAAAGAGAGAGTCACTGCTTCCATAGCCGAACGGAATAAAATCCTGATATCGGAACCCGGCAGTGAACTATCTCTTCCAATCTGTGGCGTTTGAGACATTTGGCGGGACTGGGCCACTAACGGCGAAGTTCTTGTCTTCGTTGGCAGCTCGCCTCACCGAGGTGTCAGGTGATGCCCATGAGGGCGCTTGGCTTTTCCAACACCTTAGCCTCGCCATCGTTTGTGGTAAGGCTTACTTCAGTAGGTTCCATTGAACCTTGTGGTGTGCAACAGATTGAGGCACTTAGTGCTACTTTGATGTTTTTCTCTTTCTGTTCGTTCTCCCTTTTTTTCTATTTTTTCTTTGTCTTTCTTTTGTGAAATATATTCCTGTTCATATTTTGAATAAAAACAAACTTGGTCAAGCAAAAAAATATTTAGAATGTACGTGAAATACTCTCTGTTAGCAAGAATTAATCTAAAAAAAAGATGAGATTGTAGAATGTCAATAAGTTCAATTGTCGCCATAACTACATGATTTTTTCCACATTAATTCCAGCATAATCGTAATCTACATTGTCTGAAATATTTGTAGAAAATTCAATAAGAAAATATCCGTTTTTCAGAAAGTTATTAACAAACAAATCGGTATTTGAGCCTGAATGACTGCTTTGTAGCACAAGACGTGATATATGAGTCTGCCAGTTTATTGTGTTTTCTCTGCATGAAACTAACAGTAGTTCCTATTAAAATACTATGTGTGTATTTATATATATAAAGAGAGAGAGAGTAATTCTAAGATTAGAGGTAATTCTACGACTAGAAACTCTCTTAATTAATGTAAAATTACTTCTGGTTCTGATGTCTTTTTTTTTACATAGGTAGTACTTCATCACAGTTGTCCAAAAGAATATCTAACCATTGCTCTACATTTAGACATATCAATAAACGCAACAATACTGGGCTTAGTAAATTGATTTGGTCTCTGAAGGAACATAATAAACAATTTGATTTGGAATGGAATATTCTATCTAGGTCCTTTCCAAATGATAAAGGTAAATCTTCTTGTCCACTCTGTAACGAAGAACTCTATCTAATCCTGTTCTCAGAGAATTCGCTTGTAAACACGTTTAAAGAACGCGTTTATCGTTGCAAACATTGGCAAATACATACCTTTACTTCCTATAAGTAATTTTTACCAATCTATAAAATTCGACCTTTAATTGTCTTCTTACATTTCATTTCTACTAAATATGTCTATTTCCACGCCTTTAAGCTTTATTCCCATTTATCTATCGCACTACATGTCTCCACTCTTAATTTTCTGTTAATTTCTTTCTTCCACTCCTCTTTCTCTAAATTGCATTTGACGTTAAATCTATTAACGGTTTCTTTAAAAAATAATTTGCCAGCGTTCCCTTCATCATATACGCAGTCATCACATTTGGATAAAATAGATTATTGATGTACTTTGTTTCTCTTTTTTTTCTCTGATGAGAAGACCGCATTGCTTTACATCATTTTATTCCCTCTGGAATAATACTAATGTTTTCTTCGAAACATATGTTGAATAACACCTGCGTTTAACTCCATTTCTGTGTGTGTGTGTGTGTGTGTGTGTGTGTGTGTGTGTGTGTGTGTGTGTGTGTGTGTGTGTGTGTGTGTGTGTGTGTGTGTGTGTGTGTGTGTGTTTGTGTGTATGTATGTATGTATGTATGTATGTATGTATGTATGTATGTATGTAATAAAGATAATGTTAAAATCCAAGCTAGGATCTCTTGAAGCACATCTGCTTATTCCAGTATTCTAAATCAGTATGTAGATGTTATATTTGTTTGGGGGTATGCATAAGAGTTGAACATTCTGGGAAATATATTTTTTAGTGAGTAATTATATATCAAAACAGGAGATTTGGAAAAAGTTTTGGTAATACTTATTCACCATTACATATGTTTCATTTGCTAATAGGAGTTACAAAATTGTTCACGAAGGAGATATCTTACATGTTTCTCCCGTATGTACAATTTGATAACTCCTATTTGCAAATGAAACATGTGTCATACTGAATAATTATTACCAAATTTTTTTCAATCTCCTGTTTTGATATATACATATAACACACACACACACACACATTTACATATTCAGACGCTCATATAATTGCTATATACGAACAAATGTACGCACATATATGTAGCCATATATATGCTCCCACATACATGGTATGCATATACCACATATACATGGATATAAACATACAAATACATGTATGTGTATGTATTTATATGCATAGGGATGTATGTATGTATGCGTGTATGTATGTATGTATGTATGCGTGTGTGTATGTATGTATGTATGTATGTATGTATGTGTGTATATGTGTATACATGTGCCATTCAAAACACATTATTGTGTGTGTGTGTGTGTGTCCGAACTGTTTACTGCCCTCTATTGCGTTTTTGTTCCAATTATATATATATATATATATATATATATATATATATATATATATATATATATGAATGAATGTATGTACGTATATGCATGTATGTGTGTAGATGACAACTTGCACGTACGCACGCTCCTCTCGCTCTTCTCTCCCCTCTCTCTCTCTCTCTCTCTCTCTCTCTCTCTCTCTCTCTCTCTCTTTTCTCATATATATTTCGAGAAACAGACAGCGACAGACAGACAGACAGTCAAAAGAAGAAAGAGAAATGTATGTATGTGTGTGCGTATTTGAGTGTGTAACGAGTATTATTTAATATGTATATGTTTGTAAAAGTCTGCATTTAAGTACTTATGTATGAAAGACAATGATTGTGTATGTGTGTATATGGATGTGTGCATATATACATGTATATGTGTATGCGTGAGTCTGTGAGCTATAACTGTTTTACAATGACGTCAGACTTAACAACTGTTTGATCTCAAGTAGACAACTACATTACTCACGTAGTTCTTTCTCTCTGTGTATGTGTGTGTGTGTGTGTGTGTGTGTGTGTGCGCGTGTGTCTGTGTAGTTGTAAAGACGTAGACACACATGCATATACATACATACGTTGGCTGATTAAGATAATGCTTTTGTTGGTTATTGAGTTGTTTTGACTCTTATTTCTAGCAATACTAGCGCTGATTAGTGCCCTTCTTCACTTTAATGACGTATATATATATATATATATATATATATATAT
>NC_069003.1:13248542-13252467 GCF_001194135.2 Octopus bimaculoides
ATATATATATATATATATATATATATATACCTATGTCTATGATATACACACACACACACACACACACATATATAAAGGGAGGGAGAGAAATGTGTGTGTGTGCCTGCATATATTCACCCATGTATTTCTGTTGTCTCTAATCTCTCTCTCTTTCTCCATTGTAATATATATTATATACAGTTATACACACACACACACACACACATATATATATATATATATATATATATATATATATAGGCGTAGCAATGTGATTAAAGAAGCTTGCTTCTTAGCCATGTAGTTGAGTTCAGTCCCTCTACATGGCACCTTCTACTATAACCCCTGTCAACCAAAGCCTTGTGAGTGGATTTCGTAGATGAATGAGATTAAAAGGAATTTATAGCATATGCATATATACGAATACACACGCGCGCGCGCACTCACACACAGATGGATAGACAGATAGATAGATAATTATATGTTGCGAGAGAGTACCTCAAAGAAACCTGAATTTCGCAATATCACTTAATTCACTTAGTTTTGCAGGTTTACACTTTTATCGCCTTCAAAGTATTCTCCATTTGAAGCAATGCATCGGTCCAGGCACATTTTCCATTATTCGAAGCAGTGCAGGAAATCTTGAGAAGTGATTCCTCTTGACTCTTCCGTCGTTTTTCTTTTTTCTTTACCTCTTCCACATCTGCAAATTCTATAGCACCACCTTTCGTTACTAGTGATGACCTTCGAGAAAAGGTCCGGATTAACTTCCAACTCCTCTTTCAGTTCACCACACGCATTCACTTGTGACTGCTTTTGATCTTCCGTATGCAAGCGAAGCGCAAACTTTGCTGCAACTCTTTTTTTTCGCAATTCCTCGCTCAAACTTCGTTGGCAGGAGCTCCAAGGCACACCATCATATCAACAAGTTCGTCAATTGTTTGGTGACGGGCCCCCACGATCAGTTCGTGAATTTTCATGTTTCCATTCGTTCAAGAAGTCAACAGATTGCCCTGAACGAGGTTGGTCTTCAAGCAACAAGTGACCATTGCTAAAGCGTGCAAAACCACTTGTAAACTTGTGGCAGCATCCTTGGAAGCTGGTTGAAGCATGACAACTGTTTTCAAGGCCGTTTTCCCCAACAGAAAACAAAATTTCATGGAAGAACGCTGTTCCTTCTTTTCAGCCATCACAAAAATTGACGAACAGGGGAGAATAACTGCAAAACAGAGATGCAACACATGGCAGTAAGATCACAGTCGACTGGATGGTCGGCTGCCTGAGGGTCGCATCAAGTGGTTTCTCGCGGCGGAAGCCTGAACTGCAATTGGCTTGTCCCACAGAGAACGTTTCCAATTAGTCTTGGGTACCCCCTCGTATGTCTATCTATCTATCTATCTATCTATCTATCTGTCTGTCTGTCTGTCTGTCTGTCTGTGAAAACCAAATATATTGTGTGTGTGTTTAATTGGCAAAATATGACCATCCCCAAGTATAACTATACACTATGTACTCCCTCTATAGCAAGACACCTGTTTCTGCCTCTCTATTTCTCTGTCACACTCTAACCTTTCATCCTCTGACACAAGATCACCTCCTCCAATGCCTCCGCCCCTCTCAAAGGATCTTTGTCTTGCAAGTTACTTGGTCACCCTGCTGGTGCTGGTGCCACATAAAAAGCATCCAGTCCACACTGTAAAGTGGTTGGCATTGGGAAGGGCATCCAGCTGTGAAAATTGTGCCAAAAATAAACTCGCCTGTGCTAGTGCCATGGAAGAAGTACTGAGTCCCCTCTATGAAGTGATTGATGTTAGGAGGAGCATCCAGCCATAAGAGCCCTGCCAAAACAGACACAGTAGCCTGGGGTAGTCTTCTACCCAACCAGCTTCAGTCAACTGTCCTACCCTTGCATGCATGGAAGATGATGATGATGATGATGATGATGATGATGATGATGATGATGATATATGTGTGTGTGTGTGTGTGTGTGTATATATATATATCATCATCATCATCATCATCGTTTAACGTCCGCTTTCCATGCTAGCATGGGTTGGACGATTTGACTGAGGACTGGTGAAACCGGATGGCAACACCAGGCTCCAATCTGATTTGGCAGAGTTTCTACAGCTGGATGCCCTTCCTAACGCCAACCACTCTGAGAGTGTAGTGGGTGCTTTTATGTGCCACCCGCACGAAGGCCAGTCAGGCAGTACTGGCAACAGCCACGCTCAAATGGTGTATTTTATGTGCCACCCGCACAAGAGCCAGTCCAGGGGCACTGGCAACGATCACGCTCAAAAGTCCTTACACATGCCATGGGCACAAGTGCCAGAAAGGCGACGCTGGGCACAGGTGCCATCCCGATTTTACTTTCGCTCGCCCCAATAAGTCTTCGCAAGCTGAGTTTCGTGTCCAATGAGACGATGTTGGCATGGGTGCCAGTCGTCGAATTTAGTTCGATTTCGATTTCACTTGCCTTAACAGGTCTTCGCAAGCGGAGTTTAGTGTCCAAAGAAGGAAAGGTACGCATAAGTGGGCTGGCTGGTCGAGGCCTTGGATTTAGGTCTCACTTGGCTATATATATGGTGTGATAGGTAAATTGTCACCATTTTATATTTTTAATTTTGTGCATCGTTTGTTTTTGATTCTGTCGACTACACAGTAAAGTAGGTCACTCTGATCATTCTGATAAGAAAAGAACTCCATTCATCTTCTCACATGACTTCAGACACAACAAAGAAGCCTACATCAAGTGCCTGGAGGAGGTAGTGCTGCCCTGGGTCAAGAGGGTGGCAGCTGGAAGACCTTATATCTGGCAACAGGACTGCGCCATGCTACACAAGCAGGAGAACCCAGTCATGGCTGTCAGACAATTTCTGCAACCACATCACCCCTAACATCTGGCCACCTAACTCCCCAGGCTGCAACCACCTTGATTATTATGTGTGGGACACAGTTGAGCGAGAGACCAAGAAAACTTGTAACATTAAAGATGAACTGAAGGCAAGGATTATGGCAGCATTCACCAACTTAAACGAGGAGATCATCCAGAAGAATTGTAAGAGATTCCGAAGTCATCTGGAGGCCGTGATTGAAGCTAATAGCAATTTTATTGAGTAAATTTACTCTTTAGTATTTCAAGATGTTCTGTATGTATGCATATATATTTATTGATTATTTATATCATTATGTATCTCCTTATTTCTCTCTGTGTTCCTTTCAGTTGAAGAGCGTAGGCTCGAAACGTCAAAGACTTTCTCTATTCCCGAGCATTAAACTAATACATCCATTTGTTGTTTACACCACCTGTCTTCGTCTGTTGTTTTTTTCGTAAATTCTCCCATATATATAAATATATATATATATATATATATATATATATATATATCTTTGTTTAAATGATAAGCAAAATTCTATCTCCCTCTTCAGTAGTTAAATCTGAGATTCTTTAATACCACCACCACTACCACCCCACTTCCATCACTAGTGCTATCACTACCACCATACAGTAGTGCCCACTCCTCTTTTTTTTCAGTATAATACCACTGTGATGGTAGTATAGATATATAAACCTCTGCTCCACCACATCACCCTCTCCTCAGCTTTTGCCAACAACAATAGATAAGTAGGTAAGGTTGAGCCAGCCAAAAGTGAGATCAAGTGGCTTTTTTGGACCTTGTGGCAGAGATATTGGTCATTGCATACTGCTGCTGCTGCTGCTGCTACTACTACTACTACTACTACTACCACCACCCTCATTACTACTACAATTACTACCCACTACTACTTATACTATTATTATTACTTCCACCACCACCACCACCACCACCACCACTACCGTCCTCATAACTACTACTGCTGCTGTTGCTGCTACTGTGTAGCAGTGGACCAGACCAACAATGATTGTGATAATGTGAAATAGGATCAAGAGAGGATGCCCTCC
>NC_069003.1:13252531-13257711 GCF_001194135.2 Octopus bimaculoides
TTTACCAGCCAATGTAGGTATTTCTAAACTTGCTAAAAATAGCAGCTAAATCTCCAGCAATGAAATACACCTTTCAGTGATAAAAAAGAGGAAATTTCATAATATAATTTCCAAGTAAAGAGAAAAAAAGATTTTAAATAGCTTGGATGATACTGACTGGAATGGCTTTGATTATAAGCCTGCTCACACAGAAATGACCTAGGGTTAAATACCACCACCACCGCCATTAGCAGAATGTGGTTGGTTGCCAATGGTGACAGTGTATCTGAAAGTTGTTGTTCGCATCAGAAACTATATTTGTCCTAATTATCCTTTCCATTATAGGCACAAGGCCTGAAATTTGGGGGAGGGAGATAATCAATTACATCAACCCCCAGTACTCAACTGGTACTTAATTTATCAACCCTGAAAGGATGAAAGATATTTGTCCTAATTATCTCTCTATGAGTTAATCAACTGGCACTCTGTTAGTTATGTTGATGAGGGTTCCAGTTAATCCGATCGACAGAACAGCCTGCTTGTGAAATTAACATGCAAATGGCTGAGTACTCCACATACACACATACCTTTTACATTGTACTCAGGGAGATTCAGTGTAATGCAAAATGTGACACAGCTGGCCCCTTTGAATTACTGGTACAACTCATTTTTGCCAGCTGAGTGGATCAAAGCAATGTCAAAGTGTTTTGCTCAGGACAATGCACTGTCTGGAATCAAACTCATGACCTTTATGATTGTGAGCTGAATACACTAACCACTAAGCCACACACCTTCGCAATTAACAGGAATTAATTAGTTAAAGAGTTAGTTAGCATGTCATGAAATTGCTTCCAGAAGTTTGCTCATACACACCTCAACAGAAGCATTGCAGATGAGGCACTTCAATTCTTTAGCTGTTTTCCCAAGACAAGGTTAACTCCATACAAATCCTGTGACCTGATAACAAGTGGGCTCTTTGGCACTTGCTGCATCAGACCAATACAAGTTTGAAGGACAAAAGGGTGGGAAAGGCTCTGTGCAAACCATACTTGTTGTAATAATATTCATTGTCAAGGTTATTCAGCAAACCAAGACACCATCACCATCATATTTAGTAAAATTGGGGTTGTTTTTGCATACAGATATGTCCCCTGCATCCCTCTCCAGCTGGACGTACCTAATCTAGCAGGGTCATGGGTGCTGGTGACACATAAACAGGACCCATACTGATGCTATGTAAAAGCACCCATGCTGGTACTGTGCAAAAGCACCCAGTACGCTATGTAAAGTGGTTGGCATTAGGAAGATCATCCAGCCATAGAGACCATGCCAACACAGGCATGTAGCCCAAGCAGCTCTTCAGCTGGCCAGCTCCTGTCGAACCATCCAACACATTCCAGCATGGAAAGCAGATGTTAAATGAAGATGATGGTAATGAAGCCCAATGGTGATGGTGATCTTCAGCTGTCTTGCAGGTCCCTCATTCATTGAAGTAGTAAAAAAATCTCACCAGCAGCGCCTTGTACTACAGAATATCTATAGATTTTTAACCAAAGTTCTCTCTATAGACCAATGTTTCTCAACCATTTTTTTTTACCGGTGAACCCTTTTGATTCCTATTTTATTCTACTGGATCCCAGGTATGGGTTGTATGGTAAGAAGATTGCTTCTAAACAAAATGGTTCTGGGTTCAGTCCCACTACATGATACCTTGGACAAGCGTCTTCTACTATAGCCTCAGGCTAACCAAAAGCTTTTTGAATGGATTTAGTAGAAGGAAACTGAAAGAAGCCTGTCATCACACACACACATATATATGTATGTATATACATATGTATATATTTACATGTGTGGGTCTTTGTGTTTCTGTTTGTCCCTTACCACTGCATGACAAGTAGTGTTGGTGTGTTTACATATTCCCCTCTCAGACTCACACTTATTGCAGCAGCCTTTCACTTTTTCTAAGCCCTGTAAAAAGAATGCGGAAGGTTAAGCCTCCATCCAGGCTTTTCGCAATACCCTTCAAGCCAAGAACTTTTCAGCATCACATCATATCTATTAGGGGTACCAAGAAATAATGTATTTCAGTTAAAGAGTTCAGATCTGCATAAAACACCATAATACCATCATTAACAATAGCATTTTCCCATCTCAAAATTTTTCAGGTTCCTTGGGCAAAATTTTTAAAAAAATTAAAAAATCAAGTAATTTTGAAGAGAAATGTGTTTGGGGGTGTTGTTTCAACAGTATCTCTGTTTTCCACTGGTAATAAAGCTCATGTAACCTGAATGAGTGAAAATGTGAAGGTGCTAAATCTGGTGAGTAGGTAAGGTAAGGTAGACAGTTTTTCAGCCTAATGAATTTTATCATTTCTTGGACAAAATCTTGTTGAATGCACTGCTGTATTCTCAGGAAATGGGATGGGCAGCTCCTGAGGTACCCACTTCCCATCTCTGTATACTTATCCCAATCAGCATGAGATGATCTTGCACAGTGGACCAAGGTTTATTAACCCCACTCTATCCCCAGGATAAGTACCTGATGATTTGACAAGGACCCTTTTCAATTGCTGTTTTTATCCTGTCATTATTGAGAACAGTTGTTCTTCCTGATTAATACCCATCCTTTTTTTCCCAATTCACCAAAAAAAATCACCATTTTTCAATTTATTAAAAAAAAACAAAAAAGACACCTCTGAACATTCAGTGTATGCAATATATATATATATATATATATCTATCATCATCATCATCATCATCGTCATCGTCATCGTCATCATCGTCATCATCATCATCATCATCATCATTTAATGTCCGCTTTCCATGCTAGCATGGGTTGGATGATTTTACTGAGAACTGGTGAACCAGATGGTTACACTAGACTCCAATCTGTCAGTGTTTCTACAGCTGGATGCCCTTCCTAATGCCAACCACTCCAAGAGTGTAGTAGGTGCTTTTAGGTACCACTGGTACGAAGGCCAGTCAGGCGGTACCGGCAACGGCCATGCTCAAAATGGTGTATTTTACGTGCCACCTGCACAGGAGCCAGTCCAGTGGCACTGGCAACGACCTCGCTCGAATGTCTTTTCACGTGCCAGGAAGGCGACGCTGGTAACGATCACACTCAAATGGTGCTATTTACATTCCAATGGTACGGAAACCAGACAGCTGCTCTGGCAACGATCGCGCTCGGACGGTGCTCGGACTGGTACAGGTGCCATCACGATTTCGATTTCACTTGCCACAACAGGTCTTTGCAAGCCGAGTTTAGTGTCCAAGGAAGGAGACGTTGGCATGGGTGCCAGACATCGAATTTAGTTCGATTATATATATATATATATATATATACATATACATAATTTCCCTTGCAGCATGTTGCATCGATACCCATACAAAATTCTTGCAAAGCGTACAATGTTGAATACATAGCTCATTAAAGTCCTTGTCTTCCACAGGCAGAGAGAGCATATACACACACAATCTCTTGTTTAAGGTTATTGCTACAGATTTTCTAAAGAAATTATAGCCAACACCAATTTGTTATAACATTTCATATCTGAATATGTCTAAAGTATACAACAATGCAATTGAAGATAGAAAAACAGGTAATGGGTGTATATGACATATTTCAGGAGTTCTTACTCCCTTGTCAGCACCACATCCAAGCCACTGACCATCCACAAACGCATTGCTTAAATAGCCACTAAATATAGCAGTGTAATACAACTGGATATACCAATTCTACATATTAACACATTCCTAGCAGCTGATACATACATATTAATTACTTGTAGGTACACTATTTCATAATGCAACCATAATATACAAGAGTATATCAAACACTTTATAAGTCAATACTATGTCTTCGATCGCATTTTTGTTTATATGCAGTTTGCCAGTACCGCCGGACTGGCCCTCGTGCCGGTGGCACATAAAAAGCACCCACTACACTCTCGGAGTGGTTGGCGTTAAGAAGGGCATCCAGCTGTAGAAACTACCAGATCAGACTGGAGTCTCGTGTAGCCATCTGGTTCGCCAGTCCCTAGTCAAATCACCCAACCCATGCTAGCATGGAAAGCAGACATCAAATGATAATGATGATTAAATGTATGCAGATGTGAAACAAAATCAGTGCTGGCTATAATTTCTTTAAAAAACTCCATAGAATGATTCAATAGCACTGCTAACACAGTAGGACACAGCATTGACTTATAAAATAGTTAATATACTTTGTAGTATATTATGGTTGCATAATGAAATACAGTGTCATTATAATTAACAAACAATCTGTCCACATTAAGGTTTGGTCTATCAACTTATGTAAGCCCACATCCAGCACATTCTCATAGGAGCAAACATGGCCGACGTGACAGATACAGGATAGGTAGATCCTATGGCAGTGAGGACACTGAAGGTGACCCCCAAACAACAGCTGCAGGGATCGTTGATGTCCCTTGGTCTCTTCATGCAGTCCCCTGCATAGGTAGATCCTGTGGCAGTGAGGACACTGAAGGTGACCCCCAAACAACAGCTGCAGGGATCGTTGATGTCCCTTGGTCTCTTCATGCAGTCCCCTGCATGGGACAGGTTCTACGTCTCTTGAAACTATACTGATTGGTTGGCTAATTTGCAAGAGCATGTTTTATTGGCAAGACCATGAGGCTATTCCCTAATATATATATATTAAAAAGGCTGGAAGAAGCCTGCTGTATGTGTGTACCTTTGTGTTTGTCCCCCATCACTGCTCGACAACTGATGTTAGTTTATTTATGTCCTCATAACTTAGCAGTTCCCCAAGAGATTCATAGATTTTTCTGTTGTTCAGGCTCGGGAGAAAAAGTACTGGAGTTTATTTGTTTAACTAAAAACCCTCCAAGATGGTGCCAAAACCAATGACTGAAACAAGATAAAACATACAATACACACACACACGCATATATTACGTGTGTGTGTGTGTGTGTGTGCATGAGAGAGAAAATAAACAAAGAAAAAAAAACACAGAAGATCCAGAAATCGTTTTTTGTATTGTTTTTATTTTTCCTGAGATCATTAAGGAACAATCTCTTGCTAAGATTTAGTTCCATTTCTGACAAAATCCTTTTTCTCCAAGTTTTAAAAAAATAAAAAAAATTGTCCCTCACAACAGCACTGTTTCTTAGTTCCAGTTTCAATTATTATTCTTTTTTTTTTATTATTATCATA
>NC_069003.1:13259893-13268223 GCF_001194135.2 Octopus bimaculoides
CAAGTATTGGTTTTTGTGGTGTGCGAAGTTAAGAGATCAAAATAAGGAAGGGGGGGGGTGTCGGGGGGGTATTACAAATAACTCGAAGAAAGTCTTAGAAAAAACCCCTGCTTGATATTTGCTTTATCAGTTCATATTATAGCCAGGATCAAGTACTCCAATATAGAATGCAGAGAAATTTACAGAAGAATGGAAGCACCAGAGATAAAATTATTAAGAGAAAAGAAATAAAGAAAGAATAGGAAAAATTTCATATTTCTTGTAAGAATTAGCTAAATGGTGAGAAATATATGAAGATTCATCAAGGACCGGAATTAAAATGCAGTAATGTAGGCCAGGAAAAAAAAAAGGGGGAAACAAAAGGACCCAAACCCACAAAAAAAAAAAAAAAAAAAAAAAAAGTCAAGAGAATAGGGACTAGAAAGGAGGATGGGGAAGAAGTAGGGAACCAAATTGGTTGTATTGTACAGTGAACAAAATTATTTAGGGGCTTCTGTGTATAAAAATAGCAAACTGATGGGGGAAGAAGAGCGAGAAAAAGAGATATGATGAGGTAACTGAATTGACAAATGGAGGAAAAGTTGTAAGAACAATTTGATTTTAGGTTTACAAATTAATGTGGTGGTGGTGGTGGTGGTGGTGGACAGGGGAGAACAGAAGGGGCAGAAAACAAGACAAAAAAAATACTGGAAGTGGGAGGGAAATATAAGAAACAAAAACAACTCCTCCCCACCCCCTTGTGCAGGATGTTTTAAGCACATAGGGTTATGAGAGGTTATGGGCTGGGAGCAGCACTGGATGAAAATGAATAGCCATAGACATTCTCATAAGAAACTGAACTTCCAAGGGAGCCATTTGCACTATCAGTGGAGTCTTCAGAGTAGTGGGATTTTCCACTGGAAGAGGTGGCACGGCGCCGGGCTAGATTAGAAGAGCCTGGTGAAGACAGGATAAACTTAACACTGGAACTGTCAGTACTCTGATATTTGCCGAAACCTCTGGTTCTCTGCTCAGAAATGGCCAGATGCTGCTGCATCATGCGGTTGATGGAAATGGCCGTCTCAGCAAAAGATTCCAGATCTTTGGTACTGTTGTTCCTGTAAAAACAATTTTAAAATAAAATTAACTTTTATTCAGATGAAAATTTAGAGAGAAATATTACAAGAGAAAATTTCTAAGTAAAATAAAGTCAATTTAAATGTTTTTTCTCTGGAAATTCCTTCAACTATTTCCCACTCCTTTTCCATCATTTTAAATGTTTGTAATTTTTAAAACTCCACCTCTTCTACCCATTTAAAGCAACTATTTTAACCCTTTGCAGGTCTGAAGCAGTTTCATTCATAAGTTTGTTCTAAACATCCATGCTTGTTATGAGACCTTTTTAATCATCCTTGTTTCATATTCAGAGTAATATAAAGCTATCTTTTAAGTTCCAAGTTATTCTGACGTTTGAAAAAAACTGAGCATGTGTATCATGGATGCCAGGGAAATGTGTATCACATGACGCACAAGACAGGCAAAAAGTTTTATTTACCAAACAGGTCCTTGCAGCCATTTTAACAGGTTAAAGTAGAACACACACACAAACTTTTATAAAACATATTTTAGCAGAATACCATTTCTAATGGTAAAACAATGTAGCTAATATATTTTCAGTATTTAAATGGGTTACCATTCTCAGTGTATCAACTTTAGTTTATCATTTTGTAACCTTATAACTTGGATATTGTTATGTAACCTTTTAGTAAAAGTAATGCTCTTGTAAACAGCAATTCAGAATAGACAGGCAAAAAATAGCAGCTAGATCATCATCAACAGCTTTTCCATGCTAGCATGGATCAAATGGAATTTGCTGTGGCAAATTTTTATGACCATGTACCCTTCCCATCTATCAGCAACTCTCACCCATCTCCAAAATTATTTTCTTTCCCATAGAAGACTGGAAATGAATCACCTCACTTGTATGACTGCTCATTTACAATCATTGCATGATGTATAGACAATGTTGGGCACACACACACACACACTGGGGCTTCTTTCAGTTCCTGCTTACCAAATCCACTCGCAATGGTTTGATTGGCCTGCAGCTACAGTAGAAAACTTCTTGACCACACAGCCACACTAACACCTATGAAGGGTGTGTAAATAATGAAGAGATGACCAACGGGTTGACATACCTGGTTAATATACGAGGAGTTGCTAAAGGAGTGGCTGCCGGAGGTTGTACAACCCACGGGTCTCTCAATACATCCATCGCTGAGTAGCGTGAACGAGCATCTCGGACTAGAAGATGTTTGATGAGGTCTTTGGCCTCATCGGAAATGTCACGCCATTCGCTGTCAGGGAAATCGTAGATACCTTCTTGGATTCGAGTGAACAGGCTCTCCTGTTTTGGAAGAAGGGAAAAAGAAAATATGAATGACAGAACAAGTGAAAGAATTCCATAAATTGATGACACTTAAACTACATAAGAAGTCAGCTAGACAGCCAAGCTGCCCAATAAACAAGATAATCATCATCACTCTAATGTCTGCCTTTCTATGCCTGACATAGATCAGATGTGGAATTTATTATGGAATATTTTCTATGTACAGCCAGATGTCCTTCCTGACACCAAGACTGGTTTTAAGCCAAGGCAAGTTATTTTCAAATTGGGTCCTCATGCACACACTTGAGCAGAGGACACTATGATGAATTTTTAGTATATCCTTGTAGCTAATGGTGAAGCCTCAAGCTCACAATGCTTTTTGGCTGCAACTGCATACTACACAAAGCATAACATGTCAATCTTCAGCTTTTGTAGAGAGCCCCACTGACACTTCTCTAATTGGGCCCTGCACAAACCTTTATTTGTTTCTAAATAAGAATATTTCTCCATAGCCACAAATGCTTTCATCATGTTGTAAATAAATGCCACTGCTTGTATGACAGTAGCAATCATTGTATGACAATAATCAAACTCATTTATAATAAAATAGATTATGTGAGCTTAACCATTTGACAAATACAGAATCAATAAAATCATTAATAGGTTTTAACTAACATTGTTATAAATGACTAAAATCTTTCAAGGTGGTGCTGTGTAGCAGGACCACACTAATAAGTGAAACTAATAAAACAATAAAAGCATGCATAACGATACACACCTGACAATTTTGGCAGTTTTCTCCACGTTCCCAGCCACAGTCTTCTCCACACTGGCCATAGAACGGTGGGTAGCCACACAGCATTATGTAGAGGATAATGCCCAAGCTCCACAAGTCACACTTCTTATCGTAAGAAAATGCCTCACCCACCCAAGCATCCACAACCTCCGGGGCCATATATTCAGCTGACCCTACCGGAGTTTGTAGTTCGGGTGTTGTGACTGGGTCGGATTCCTCACTATGAACTGGAATTCCACTACCGAGGTCAAAGTCACAGATCTTGATCGTGACAATCTGGAAACAACAGAAAGTGAAAGGTTAAAGAAAAATTAAATTTAAATTAAGACATATCACTGGGCCCTTCCTTTTCTCTAATATGAGAAAGGATTTCCTTAAGTCATAAATAAGGTAGTGTTCCTCCTTAAATTAAGTTGACCAATTTAGAAGAGTTGTTGGAGCAATGAATTGATTGCTTTGAAATAACCATTTCTGCACTCAGTGTTCAAATCTCACTGGGATACGCTTTGCTTTTTATCTTTTCAGAGTTGATAAATGAAAGTACTTGAGTACTAGTCAAGTACTGGAATCAATTCTCCTCTTGCTCTCACCCTTTCTTTTCATCTCTTTTCAGCCCTAGAGACAGAGATAGGTTTCATTGGGTCAAAAAATGTCTAAGAAATACTGTACATCACAAGAGTATCTCTACAACTCCATCAGAGTTAAGGGCCAAAGGCAAGGCAAATCCTTAAATTAGGTTTAAATTTACCCAGCTTCCTTAATCCCAACCCTAGGTAACAGAATGACAGGTGAAGATTTTGTTGTAGGGACATGTATTTCAAAGCTAACATTAGAGCATGGATAATCCCAATGTTATCAAGTTAATGAAATGGTTTTAACCCTTTTATTGCCATATTTCTGTTGAAATACACTGCTTTTGTTTGTGTTAACTTTTTTAATTTAAATTACTTTAAAACAAAGTTTGTATTGTAGAACTAGAAGAGGCAGTTTCAGTGTGTTGGTATCAAAGAGGTTAATGTAGATTATGAAATGTCAAAGAAAATACTTACTTCACCATTTCTACCACACAAGATGTTCTCTGGTTTCAAGTCCCGATGTGCAATACCTGAAAAAATTAAGATAATAGAAAAATTCATTAAGATATACATTCATCTAGAGACAAGTTTAAAAACTAAACCATGTAATTTAGTGGTTTTTAAACAGATAAAATACTAGTCACTAGCTCTCACATTCCATAAAAAAAATAAATAAATAATTTTTTATCCCCACCCCCCAGACATACACCTATAGAGAAGATGAAAGAGTTTGTTACAATCTTCATCATTTTCATGTTAGATTTTCCCTTCTTGCATGGGGGAGGAAGATTTTTCTATGGATAGATGTCCCTCCTTTCTGTCTGCCAACCCTCACCCATTTCCAAGCAAGATAATATTTTCCCATGGCCAGATATGTTTTGCAAGGAAGATGAACCACATTGCTTATCTGACAGGGACTTGTTTACAACTATTGAGACAAGAGTACAAACACATACATACACTTGACAGGCTTCTTTCAGTTTCTATCTACCAAATCCACTCATGAGGCTTTGGTTGATTCTGGGTAGAAGACACTTGCCCAAGGTGCCTTGCAGTCAGACTCAACCCAAAACCATATGGTTAGGAAACAAGCTACACCTTCATATACTTCTTTTTATGGACCTCGGATTTCTTAGAATTAAGGCTACAGGAATCTTCCTTTTATGAAACATGGCAATTTTGTCAACCCCATTTCTAAGCCTCATAGCCCTTATTATGAGAAACTTGATTTAAGAAGTTAGCTTACCTTTGTTGTGAATGTGGTCTAAAGCCTTAGCTATGTCTCGTACTATCATACTGGCCTCTCGTTCGGTTAGATGACCTCGGCGTTCTATATTAGCTAACAAAGTACCTGAAGAAAAATAAACAGAAATGTGTCTCAAATTTCAAGCATATGAAAAGAGAGGGAAAAAACCCGAAAAATTGATACAATGTGGGATAATAAAAGCCAGAAAAGAAATCAACATACCTCCTTCCATTTTCTCAAAGATAAGAAAAAATCTGAAAAACGAAAAGAAAAAAAATTTAGTGCAAGTCATTAACTGAAATATTTAACAGCTTCAAAAAAATTTTAAAAAACAAGAAATTAACAATACGTTAACGATTTAAAGTTCTCAAATACTCTGAAGAGAAATAGTTAGCTTTAACTAGAGCCTTAATCCGTTTATTACATTTCAATTAATTTTGAAAATGATGAAGAATTTAGTAAAATAACATTGTTATTAAGTTGAGTGTTTGGAACAAATTCTTTCTACTATAAGTACAAGACTTGGCTGATAATCTAAAGTCTCAAAACTAAAAATATATATTATCCACCAACTCATATAGTACCAATACATTTTACCCACCAAGTAAACCAAATTAACTACCAATAACTAAAAGTCTGAAAACAAGTAATGACATTTAGGAGGAACTTCTGGAAATGCTTTGGGCAGGCAAAGGACTAAATAACAGTCTCTTAAATAAAAGAAAGAAGGTAACACTTACTGCTCATCTTCTTCAAAATATTCATTGAGCTGTAATATGTTAGCATGGCCTTGACAGTGATGAAATATTTCAATTTCTTTGAAAACTTTGTTGCGGGATCTTACATGGTTTTTCTCTATTATCTGCCAAAGTAAAAAAACAAAAAACAAAAAAACAATTACAAATGAATCTTTAAACAAATTAACAAAATTTAATCCTTACTAGAACAACAACCGGCAAAGGAGGGAGATACCAACACCAGTGTTATTTATATGTATCAAGTAGCAAGTGAAGCTAATGCTCACCTTTACAGCATATTCCTTTTCAGTTTGTGTATGAATATAGGTACGAACTGTTGCGTAAGCCCCTTGCCCTAAGATTTCGCCAGTTGGTTTATACAGATCTGGTAATAATTAGAATGGAGGGTCAAAATTTTAATAAAAGTCAGTCTAGATCAGCTGGTATCAAATGAAAGGCTCAAAATTGGTAGATGAAGGACAGCATTTTAACAGTTAATACAAACAAAATCTGAAAAAGAATTCTTCCCTCATGGTCATCAATAAAACTTCAACAACCCTTTAACATTCCGACTATTCTCTCAAATTTACTGCTTACTTATCCACATTGTTTTTTTTTTTATTAATCATGCATTATCTTGTAGCTTCAAGCTTTTGATGATGTGAGTGATTATTTTATAGAATGACATTGTAGTGTAGGCATGAGAGCCCAGATCTGGCTAGTCTAAATATAAAATGGGTAAAATATTCAGCCCAGATATGGACAGCTTAAGTGCTAAAGGATTAGAGATATTACAATATATTAGCCATAAAGAATGTCTACAAAAAGAACATCTACAATCATCAAGAAAACTTTAACAGTTTGTTGCTACATTCCTGTTGAAAAACCATGCCCTTGATCCTATTAATTTTGAAAATAAGGAATTCAGTATAAAATAACTCATTATTACGCTGGTGCTTGAAACCTAAATTAATAAGGAAGGTTTTTTTAAATTTGGATCACTTTTAAACAAGTTTGTGCCATAAAGCAGTCTCTGATGTACCAGTTCAAAAGGGGTTAACGATATATTGCAATATTAATTAGATGATGAGAGAGCTAGTTAACCAGGTTTGAGATATCTGGTAAGTTTTCTACTTCACACCCACAAAGATGGCAGACGAAGGTAGAAGCACGTGAAGGTCGCTTCTATCATTGAAAAGTACACAAGATTTGGAAGAGAGCCAAGTGTTGCAGGGTACTACTTTACTGAGCAAGTTTATCAGCCACTTGGAGGAGGAGGAGCAGGCAGTGGGGGGAGGTGGAGGAGCAGGCAGTGGGGGGAGGTGGAGGAGCAGGCAGTGGAGGGGGGGAGGTGGAATTTTGTAATAAACAGACAGACAAATGACGACAACAAATATAACTGACCAGTTATCAAGACAACTGTTTAATGTGAGCAGCAGTTAGTATTTAACAGCCAATATTAGAGGATCACCACTACCATCTCCACCATAACCACTACTTCTTATCCTAAATAGCAGTTAGAATTACACAAGCAACAAGGAATTAAGAGAGAGAAGAACTGACAGGTTTTTTTAGTTGTTTGTAGACAGCACGGCATGGAGTAAAAGTCTAGCTAAGTAAGATATCCAGCAACCAAGATTAATCTAAAACTATATATTCAGAACAACCAAGTTGGTCAGTTTGAAAAGAAAAAAAAAAAAAAAAAAAAAAAAAAAAAATCTAATAAGACAGCAAGTGGTGATGGTAGAAGTAGTCAGAACCAGCTAATTTTCCACATTGCTCTGGTTAATTGTACAAAAAAATGTAAATGGATTTGTCAGGTTTTAACATACAGTTCCAACTGTTCAATCTTTAACAGCATGGCTTGTTCATTGAATTAGTGAGTGTGTGTGTGTGTGTGTGTGCATGTGTGTGTGTGTGCATGCAGTTAAGTGCTCCACAGACGTACTCCTAATGCTATCTCCAGGCAGAAGCAGCAAGTGTTCATAGCTTCTGTATTGAGACACACAGTGGGCTCATTGATGGTCTTTAAACATTACACTGACCTTTTTCACTTACATAGAGGACTACAAGAAATTGACTCGGGGAGGGTTTTTTAAAAGAGCAACCATTCACCAAAACACACCATGTCTGGGACAAATAGTGGAGATATTTAGAAACAGTTAAAATATGTAAATAATGAGGTCTTATGTATACATGCACACAAGAGAGACAGTATGTGTGCATGTAATATGACTGTGTTTATGTGCACATGCACGGGGGCACGTCTATTTAAAAACAGGCAGTGACTACATATTTGGGAAATTTCTAATTTAAAACAATAGACCAAAACAAAAAATAAGGACAAGGCTTTTTCTCTTTGCTGTAAAGAAAATAAGACGAAGATAGATACATAATAGGTAGATAAACAAGAGAGAGAGAGAGAGAGAGAGAAGGGTGAGAGAGGGAGAGTAGTGATTAAAAGTGGCATTTTATTGTCTGCCCGACTTTTTCTCTTTTAGGACAAACACAGTTTAAATTACACAATTCAGAAGAAAAAGAAAAAAAAAATTTGAGCCCAATTCAAACGAGATATAAATAAAAAACAAAAAAAAAAAAAAAAAAACTA
>NC_069003.1:13268233-13275372 GCF_001194135.2 Octopus bimaculoides
AAAAAAAAAAACTATAAAAACAGGTAAAGATGGCTGCTAAAAGAGGTGAAGAAAATTTTCAGTAAAAGCTTAAGCTTGCTCTTCACAAACTATTCTGGAGCTAAAAGTTTCAGATGTCACAACTACGTAGTTTGATGTTTAGACACTCACCCTCTTTGATGCATAGAGGTAGGCATATATATATATATATATATATATATATATATATATAGCCGAAATGAAATGAGCAGCTCCTCTCTCTCTCTGCTATGCTGGTTGGGCTATAAAGACTGCTAGACTTGTAGCTGTTTTAGCTGCAGTACACAAATAGATTCCACACAAAAATATTATTAACAACACTTTTTGTGTAAAGAGGAGTGGATATATAAAAATGACTAAACTCTCTCTAATGTATCTGGTTCAATTTAGTGGGATGAAAGACTTGACACCTAAATATAGGTAACTAAAAAGGTTTGTATCAAAGAGGGCTTTAGACCATACAAACCCACTTTCTCAAAAACTCGTGTCCAATCTACATGTCAATAAAATGGAAAAACAGACATAAAAGCAACAAAGAGAAAACTCAAATAACAAGTACATTCAATTTCGCTGTGCAAACAGACCCCGTATTTAAAATGCAGGGTTCTCTCAGCAGAACAAACTGAAGAACAATATACATTTTATCTGACCCAATTTGTCCAATGCAATAAGCAAAAGGCAGTTTTTTTTTTCTCCTTTTTTGCCTCATTTGCATAACAGCACTTTCATTGGGGACCTATGATTAAGAACTGAGATTGCAATGTTTGTGAATGGTCATTCTTTTGGTTACTGTCTTTGTAAAATCCCATCAAGTTTAGTAAGAACCTCTTGGTTAATATTCCAGCTGCACAGCGAAGTTAAATGTATGTTTATTGCATCACATTATTTACATTTTATATATATATATATAAATTGAAATCACCATGGTAGTATAAATTATAACTCACCTAAAAAATTAGCTGCTCTAATTGCTGCCCTCTTTTTCTTCTTCTTGCTGTTATTTCTGGTAACCAAATTAGGTTCGTTGCAGTCGGTGTCAGCCTCAACATTGTGCATTAACTGCACCCCATCGAGGGTGATGCTGTTGTCCAACATCAGACTATTTGGCCGTTCAATAAAACTAATTGGTTTAGGTTGAATCTCAAGCTGAAAAAAATCAAAAACGAAAGACATTTTAGCTGCAATAACCTAAGCAGACATGTATAGACATCAGTTAGATGTTGCACTAAATATACAAAACAATCATTGTTTGCTTGGGCTGCAAACACACAAGGTGTTCTTCACTTAGTTGTGTGACACCAAATCCACATGGTGTTCTTTGCTTAGTTGTGCAATACCAAATTTGCCTGGTTCTCTGCTGCAATACCAAACATGCAAGGTATCAGACGGAGGTATCAGACCAAACATGCAAGGTATCAGGCTGATACACGCACAACTTAGTGGACACATTTGTGGAAAGATATTGGCAGCCAACATATGATGATGGTAACAGATCAGATGTTACTGATGAACTCGTTGGGATGGGATGACATGTTGAAGATGGACAAACATGGACTCAACTCTTCCTCTCTGCTACATGTATCATATGAAGCAATGCTGATGGCCCTTTTTGTACTGACAGAAGAGATGAAATTTTGGCATACATGCACACTAATTATATCACTAGTGTAGACCAATGGTTCTTTAAAAGTCCAACATTATTTCACTCTATAAGTAGCATTTCCCATAAAAACTCAATACACTTATCTATACCAATACCTAAAAAAGCAACACATGTTGGATGGGACGGCATATGAAAATAATCCGAGTAGAATTATTACTAGCATTATTAAGGCAACAAGCAAGCACAATCATTACTATGCTGGACAAAATGCTGAGGTCATCATTTAGGGGTCAATTAAAAAAAAGTAGCAGCTGAGCAGTAGGGTCAACATACTTAACTTGCTCCCTTACCCAAAATTTCAAGCCTTATGCCTATAGTAAAATGAATTATTATTATTATAATAAATGCTTAGTAGCCTTTTGTCCTGGGTTCAAATGCCACCAAGGTCGACTTTGCCTTCCACCCTTTCGGGGTCGATAAAATAAGTACCAGCTGAGCACTGGGTTCGATTTGATTTAGCTCCTCACCTGAAATTGCTAGCCTTGTGCCAAAATTTGAAACCATTCTTTTTTATTTTTTTTGCTATTGTTGCAAAAAACAAGCACTAGGGTGTTTATTAAAAAAAAAAAAAGGGCCCATTCAATAAAAGGGTGGGACTGAATTACAAATGGTTGGAATCACAAACAAACATAACACCCACTTACATACATTGGTAGCTTCTTGCCAGAATTAACTAAATCCCCCACAAATCATAACTTTCACCGTTTTGTTGTTTTTGCCTTTAAAAAATGTCTAGTGTATATTTGCATAATGAATAAGGTCTTATCCAAGACTAAACAACAAGGCATAACAATTCACCTGCTCACCAACCTGTAATAAACCTAACAGTGAGTAAGAGAATATTTTGGACATATTTCAGTGAGGTGTACACGAAAACAAGAATGCCAAACTAGACTAGCTACGTAACATCAACATCCAGACTTTAACACTTTTACTGCTTATAGGTTTTTATTTATCACCTATAAAACTACCTAGGTAGCCCAAGGACCTGGAAAGTTCCTTGCATGAAACTGAGCACTTTGACCACTGTTTTACAGTCAACAGATAAATGTAAATATGCTCGTTCTGCTTCTTCCACCACCACCACCACCCATCTGTTTGAGTGTGTGTGGATGTTTGTTGTTTGACGTTGCAGGCAACCTTCGACGTTTTTTCTACTCACCCAAAAAAGGGTTTTTGAAAATCCTGCGGTATTGGTAGGCGATAGCATTCACCCACACAACCATGCGTCAAGACATAGATAAAGTCGCCAAGTTGAAAAGAGGACGAAATGATGTCGTCTCCTCATACTGATACTGTATTCCAAAACCGAAGGATCACCAGATTTTTCAACCCAATATTTACATTCTATTATTTATTTGTAACTTCATGTATACTTCGAGGTCCACTATTCCAAAAAAGAACGCGCGCGCGCGCGATTAGCCAACAATGTACTTATAGTAAAAACTTCGTTATATAGTTGAATATCCTAAATGTCGTGTGTGCATATAAACAAACATACCACACACTGCAGACGGAGCATTTAAAGTTTTCAAACATCAATAAATACGGATTAGCAAGCAAAAAGCAAAACCAATAGAGACGTGTGGTACTTACTAATAAATATAGCTGAGACTATATGACGCGACTCCTAATTCCTATAATGGTAACTTCTCCACGGTGACAAGCCTGCAGGGCTCTGTTGATAGAGCCATGCAGTGTAAGTAGCGTGCAAAGGGGAGGGGGAGGGAAGCACTCTTAGAGAGAGATCAGAAAGCGAGCGAGCTAGCGCGCGTGCATGAGAAAGAGAGGGGGGGAGAAAGGGAGAAAGAGAGAGTGTATGTGAGAAAGGAGGGGGTGAGAGACTATCTGCAGAGCAACTTAGGTATGATGTGAAGTATCTGGCAGGTGGAAAATAACTGAAAGCGAGAGATGATGAGATGTGAGCTAAAAAGCACAGGAGAGGACTGGTTGGTTGGCTGGCACCAATAGCAACAAGCTAGAGAGAGTTTAAGTTACCAAAATGATGCAGTTATCACCCATCACCACCGCTACTTACTATGAAAACCAACAAAGGCACGTAGAACTCTTGCAGTCGCTTAACATTCCAAAGCCTTATCTCGAGGAAATGGGCAACAACATATGAATATAAAGTACCACGGTCTTCACACTTCAAGTTTCTTCGACTTCTGTTAACCAAATCTCTTTTCACTGTATTTTCTCCTTGACTGTACAACTTAGAGTAAACCGAAGTATCCATAGTGACAAAATTATAAATAATATAACACACACACACACACACGGTACAATACAACAGCAGCAAAACCCTAAGGATATAAAATATATAATATCGGGTAAGCCAACAGAAATCTTACACACACAAGACGGAAACAACACACAACACCACACCACAAAGTCCTATTGCTATGTGAAGACAAGTCAATTTGAGAATCGGAACTGTTGGAACGGATGGGAGAATTTTGACAGTTTTTCACAGCGATTTCAAAAGCATGACAAACAACATGTGCAGTTTGAGAAGAGAAAAATCACTCACGCTCCCACTATCGTACACACTTTTACCAACAGTTAAACGCCTACATACTCAGAGTTTACAGCACCAATACAGAAGAACAAAGACTGGAAGCACGAGGTTGAAACATCGTTCACGTTTTACAAAATGTGGCTATCTTTTTAAATGTTGATTCCCTGGGTGGGGTGGAGCAGAAATTGTAAGAGTTTTGGAACAGCTGTCCATCAGAAGTCTCATGGGAAATGAATTTATGGAAATTACGATTCTGAAACAAACAAACAATTACGATTCTGAAAGAAACAAAAAAAAAACCCCATTAATAACTCTTTTTTACATTTCTGCTTCCTCCCTCCAAACGCTTCCATAACAGAGGTGCGGGACTTAGAGAAACAAACAGGTAATCAATACTCTGCTGCAAGAAATCCTATCTGTACAGCATCGACTACTATTACTATATATTACACCACCAGTATTTGTTAAAGGGTGGGTGGCAGTCGCGAAAGTGAAGGCATGTATGTATGTGTAGGTTAGAGAAGAGAGGAAAGTGGGCTTCCCGATTGGTAGTCAGGGATTTATGAGGCTCCTTGATCGGCCCGACACGGAGGTCCTCTTTTAACAGAGCAGAGGGCCATATGACCATATCCTTGTATAACTAACTACCCACACATTTTTATCTTCATATTTCTTTCCCTCATTATTCTATTTCTGTGTAAGCCCCACTGTTACCACCACCACCACTTGTGTTAGAGAAAACTGGATTTTTAATTCAAATGTTGCATTCAATCAGGTTAGATAAACCTCAATTAATCATTCTCTTATAAAGACAAATATTAAACGGATGTGAAAATATTTTTAAATTGCCCCGCAACTTTCCTGGTATTACATACAGACTTTCGATGTAATCATGAACACCGTCCCAACTACATCCTTCATATTTACCCCATGTCTCTATATACAACAGAGTCTCAGCGAGTCAGTGCCCCCCACCCAAAAAAAACAAAAAAAAAACATACCCCCTTCAAATTTATTAAACAAGAGATTAATTTGCTTAAATATAAATGGAAATATTTTTAATACCCACAACTTTGTTCGTGCACTACGTCTGGACTGAAAGGATTCTTTAACCCCCGAAATTCATATCAATAAAGTTAACAAGGCGACATATTGACAGTCAGCGGAGTGATTATAAGTATTTCGTTCAAATCACATCGACTCTACCCCTTGCTCTGCTGCCCTTCCAGATTTGATAAAATATGTTCGAGTGAAGTACAAGAGCCGATATTATTGACTATAATGTATACATACATACATACATACACGAATCCACCCATTTATATTTGTAGCCAATGAGCCCTAATGTTAGAAGACAGCAGATATATACGATATTTTATTACCTACAACTTAGCATTGAGGAACATTCCCTTCCCACAAAAGCTGTCGGCTAAAGGAGATTATGATTTCGGGCCCCACATCAGTCAAACGCCCAGTCAAGAGGGTACCAAAGAGTGCCAACTGCTACCAGAAGAAATGTTCGGGTTCTTTTTTACCCGCACTGTAAACACAGGTTTCCCCGCCACCCAACTGTAGTCATCAATAGAAGGGATACCACACTATACAACAGACATCTGGAAATGACTAACAGCCAAAGGAGATAGGAGAGCAACGAAATACAAATTTAGTTGAATGAGTCACTGGTTGTTGAGTGGAAATTTCACAAGAAAACATTAGCCTTGTGATCTGACTGGATCGATTAAGAAGAAAAAATACAGAAATAATAAAAACAACCATTTATATTGCTTTTTTGCTGTGTATATGAATGCATGTACGTGTATAAAGATGTGTATGTTGTGTTTTGCTCATTATTTTACGTTTGGACTATCTACAAGCATCCGTCACAATACGTTATAAATATTTTAACATCGAATAAACGTTTTTGTGAAGACTTTTACTCTAATAGAGTGTGATCAACGCTTATCCGGACGAGGGAACCATTACATGAGTACTGAATCAGCTAAAAACAAATGCCAAATCTCTCATCTTAAGAAAACATGTAACCAACATACTGAAACAGTCGAAAGACTAATTAGAGAAAACATAAGGTTGTGCGCGTGAGCACGTGTTTATGACTAAAAGCAACCCAAAACTGATCATCACGTTTTTATGGGACCTGCATTTTCCTTTTCCTAAAAAATACGAGGGTGCTATTTGAGGGAAATTTGAACGCTGCACCGAGCAGTCACTGGCGAAGCTTGATTGGCAGAACAAGAATGTGAGGGAGACGGTTGACCCCTCTCACCTGCAATGTCTTTTACATTCTGATATACATTTAGAAAAAAAAGGGTTAAAACTGTGACTAAATAAAGGCCTAAAAGAGCAGTGTTTAACAGGGGTACCACGAATTTTTTATTTACAAAAAAAAAGTCAACGGCGCAGTGCCCTGGACGAGGTCACAAAAATCTTAGCCCAATAATATACAAAGCCTAACTCGTCCACATGATTTTAGTGTTTACAGATATTTCAAAAAAGTAAAAATAATGTTAGTAATTCTATTCGGTCAATATCATATCTATAGCTGATCTGTCCTTGTTATCTATTTCCACAAAAAGGAAAGATTATCACAACGTCCCATTTGTTTGAATATCGTTCGTACAGCTGAAGCTGCCTAGCTAGTATAAAAAAAAAAAAGTCTTTTACAGAACCACCAATTAAACTACTGGAAATAGCTAAATCTATTATTTAAAATCACACCCTCCAACTGCCTTATGACAAGGTTTATATGACTGGATCGTCTGATCCATTTACATAGGTTAGCTCCGATGCACGACCAGTTGGAACAACGTGTAGCAAAATACAAAGGTTTTGAGAGAATCTGAATGGAGAGATATAAATAAGTAAAAAAATCTTTAAAAATCGGTGCTTCAACATCCACCCACCCAACCTCAAGTGTGT
>NC_069003.1:13275594-13276911 GCF_001194135.2 Octopus bimaculoides
AATCCGTAGAGGGCAAAATGTAAAGGACGGTAGTTTATTTGGGTTTTTTTTAATGTTATTACCAAAACCAGCAGGGCTGATTTCATCATCCCAGAGGATCGAAAGATGAGGATGGGGCGGAGGAACAACGAAAAGAAACGTGATCCGTAGAGGGCAAAATGAATAGGATGGGAATTTTTTTTTTTTTTACTACGTTATTACCAAAACCAAAACAGTTGCCGCAAAATCTCACCACCCTCCCCCGCATGACCTTTTAATGAGATTTTGGGAATATCGATCATTAAAGGAGTCTGTCTGAAAACCAGGATTGGCCTAAGTTTAACATTAATGAGGTGGATCTGACGAAGATAGGAGGGACACCTTTTCACACAGAAAAAGCTACCAAATTTTCCCCCAAATAGCAGCATCCTGCTGGGAGAGGAAAGGGCACAACAAGAGAATGTGGGTTATTTTTTTAATAAGTGGAGATAGATGGCTGTAGCTGGAATGAAATGATTTTGATCATAGATATAATCTATCACATCAGAAGAGTGGAGTACAAGTGCTTGGACGAATTCCTAAACTCCACAGTATGCAATTCCAGTCTCATATTGTACTAAGTACGTATATAAATACACACACGTGTGTTGGATACGGACGTGATACATATGCATCATATATTGCGCATTGTCAATACATAAAACGCACAAGTATTATTCTTTAAACAAACACATAAGTACACAAACACACATATATATATACACACACACACACATTCTTGTGTCCCATTGTTTACATTACATCAACACACACGGCTGTAACAATATTTTAAAAAGACAAAAGACGATGAATTGCTTGTAGACAGAAGGGGAGGAGGATGAAAGGTAGAGAGTGAGGTTGGTAGGTTCGAGTCAGCTAGAAGTAAACAAACATTGTCGAAATAGGTTAGTGGCGTGATTCAATAGATTTCTGATAAACAGTATTGTCATTCTACTTCAACCAGTCGTCCGTCCACACACACCCTCTCTCGTATTTATTTGTATGTGGAAACAGCGTGACAATCGTGTATGCAATATAGGAGCATATGTGCGCATGTGTACGCATTGAGGTATGTGGAATATGAAAGAGATGCATTAAAATATGTAAAAACATCTATTTATCCAACTTCACTTGCCCACCGCGCGTTACTACTACTCCAGTGAAGTGGTGGAATAGTAGAAAGGTGGAGAAAGGAGACAAGCGTTATATACATATACACACACACACACACACACATATATATATATATATACATATATATACATATATATACATATATATATATATATGTATATATAT
>NC_069003.1:13277559-13284031 GCF_001194135.2 Octopus bimaculoides
TATATATATATATATATATATATATATATATTTATATATTTATATATATATATATATAAGCAGTGGATGTTCCGCATACAGTGCAGTAGGTGAGCAGCAAACAAACAGTGGAGAGGAGACGGAAAGCAGCAGATGATCAGCGGGAAAGCAGTAGAACAGAGTTTAAAGACGCAGTTTCGTTATATGAACGAAAACAGAATAAATGGCAAATAAAATATGTCGATCAGCAACGCCACATATTTTCTTTTCAAGTGGACATTTCGAGGACACGACGGAATCAAATCTATGGCATATACACACACATTATATATGATTATACACACACATAAACACAGTAATAAATAATAGGAACAGAACTGCTTTGATATTTAAATAATGATGATAATTATAATCTAATCTAAACAAGGAAGGAAGCTTTAGAGAGAATGGTACATAATGAATGGCCTGATGAGAGAGGACAAGAGGAAAAATAAACGAGTTGGATAATAAAAAAATTGTTTAGAAGTTGAATGTGGAGGTAGGATTATCGTAACTGACATGATCAATTCTTATAAATTATCATTTTATTAATAATGTTGTGAATAAATACCAAAAAACTCAGTTACAGAACAAGTGGACTCGACCCGACCTCATCCGACACAGGAACTGTTTCTGCTCCGATCTTGACCAAGTTTTCCTTATAACTAACAACCTGAATCTGGCGCAATTCAGAATCGAAATTGAAACATAATCATTGCTAAACACTAAATTGTAATCTTGGAGAAAGAATGAAATTAAGGCAAAGCAAAACGATTTGGGAACTGGTTTAGTTTTTATAAGGATTTTTTTTTTAAACCTAATAAAATAATGGAGCATAATTCAGGATGATTGCAGTGGTACATACAAGTTAATACCCTACATAAGGTTCTGTAAGTAAGTACTGTGGTGGTCGGAGTAGCTAGTACCAATACAAGACAACACCGTTTCCCACCTCTCTGCCGAAATATCTAGCAGTAGGTTCTAGAAAACCAAGACGAAACGAGGAGTGGGAGCAAATAGAAAAAAATTTTTTAAAACATACCCATCACTGGGGTACTGGTTATTAAAATTAATGTAACATAACACTATTAGCACCATCTCCACAACAATAATTTTGGTAAGCGGATTAATAACATAACATGGAATTTTCCAAACAAAACAGGAAATGGGAGTTACCACCACCATTACACTACAATAATGACAGAGTGGTCGCTGGACTTACAAGAAACAACAGCCAAATCTCCCTCAAATCAAACATCTTTTGAAAAAAAAGAGACTGGTCGGAGTTGTTAAGAGGGTATAAACAAGAATTATATCAACAAACACTATTAATGTTCGACCTTCTAAAAGTAACAGCTACTTCTTCAAAATTATACCCTACGATCTTAAAATACAACCAGCTTCAAATCAGATGGACACATTGGAGATTAATGTGGTTCTCATTCCAAGAGAAAGACAGGAGATGGTCATCATTGGAACACTTGATTATAGATCTGCACATTCAGGGTTATTCTGAAACTAAACAACAATAAAAACAAACACCCTCAACACAAGACAACAAGCACCACCACCATAACAAAAATCACGAGTGCTGCTACAATAATAAACAAACAGCGGACAATGTGTGCGTGTGTATGTGTGTGCGTGAATAATTCTGTTTACATTGTTGACAGTCAGACATGGTTGGATTAGGCCAGCCATTTGATAATTAAGGGTTGCTCGTTTATAGCTGACCAAGGGTTAAACAATAACCACCACCATTACCGAAACATTGCTCGAAGTAAATGAAATGACCAGTATTAGTGGTGCAAAAGATGGCTTTTACCAAATGTTGCACCCTAATTCGAGGAACAACGATAAACAATCGCGACGAACCCAACGGCCTCACCCAATTACAATGTGGCTGAGTCTTTCATGCCTTGTCTTCGAGGAAAGGGAAATTTTAACCCTCCATACAGTTTTATACACCCAGATCAGAGTAAAGGGAAAGGAGTGATGTAGAGAAATGGTAAAGAGTACACTGGGAATAGATAAGATGTGCTATCTTATATTTGTGTCCAAAAGGATTTCTACTCAGTCAACCCATCTTCACTCAATAAGTCCCACAACCACAACAAACCCATCCAGTTGCTAGGTCTCCCTCAAACCACATGTCTCAATAAAGGACATATGGATGATGTAGTTTCAAGTAGATAGAATACCGTATATATATATGGCTAGACTGGTCTCTAGGCACAGACCCGCTTGTTCAGAGACATCCGTCAAAAGAGAGAGAAAAAAAAAAAGACAAGTTAATGTAGTTCTAGACGAAAATATGGGGTAGTCATGATTGGAATGTCTTATTATTTGTGTAGATATTGTCAAGTCCAGCCAGAAAATAAACAACTACATTAACAATGAAAGAGACCTGTGTAGTTGCGAGTAATATGTTAGAAATAATTCCTTGAAATCCCAAGCTTTAAGTCTTACAAAAATAGGGGGGAGTGGCAATTATGGTGTGTAATGTAATATACTATCTGAAAGGAAATATAAAATAAAACGGTGATTATGTCATTTTTTTTGGACTGACTTGTTCGATCACAGTCGACCTGGGGTTGAACAACACCCCTTCTACACAAAATTCCCAGAATGGAGGGAGGCGGTCAAGGCTGGAACGAACAGATTCTGTAGTACAAACGCGACAGTTTAGAAGAGTAGGGAAAACCACCGAACGCCTTATAAATATGACTTAGCAAACCGTCCCAAGGGTAATCAATGAAGTTACATCGGATTTAACAACAGATTCGAGAGGTGACGATGGAGAGAGAACATAAGTACATGTGTTTGTATTTATATTTATAAATAAAGACAGGTGTGGGAAGATTTAGAGAGAGAGAGAGGACAGATGCATAAAAGCTAGATAGAGGCAAGCTACTTAAATAACTATGAAGATCGATACATAGTTATAAACAGATAGAGATAAGATAAAGATACTTATGGATAGGATAGGATAGATATATATTGAAAGATAGAGATAGGCAGTTACGATATACAGAAAACAAAGTAAAACTTACCTCTAACATGATGCCAAGTCCTCAAGAGTAAAAAAACGTTTTCAACAATAAATAATGTTGGTGTTGATATTGGTTGAATAAATTATGACAGATGACTATTTTATATATATTATATATATATATATATATATTATATATATATATATATATATATCCAACGGTGGTAGTGATAAATAATATAGTAACGGGTACTTCTTACTAGTTTTTTTAGGGTACTTGTTTAACTAGTAGGTTGTACTTTAGGCACACTAGGCTGCTTCAAATTCTCCAAATCGCTACCGCCTTCACATATACACATATATATATATACCCCACGAGTGGTTTTGTGGATGCGTCCAGTTAAAAAAATACTTTCTTTAAGAAACAAAGAAAGATGCAGAAGAGAGGTCTTTTTCTTGTCTTCTTTCTCTGGGCAGCAACAATAACAATAATGAAGTCCTTTTTTTTTTCTTTCAAGATGGACAGAACACTGCAAGATAGAACCACAGTCTCTTTCTTTCAAGGTACTCGGCAGGAAAAATATATATATCCTACTTATCGTTGTTATTGCTTTTATCGCTTCTCTTTCTCTAATCTTCTACCCGCTTCTAAGAAGTTATAATAACAATAAATAAATTATTGTTATTATATAAATGGTGTTGGAGATCTTCCGTTTCTTTCTTGTAAGCCTTGATGACAAACCCCTTCGTAAAAAGGTGCATAAATATAAATATATATATATAATATATATATATATATATATTTGAATATTTATAACAACACCCTGGGTGGGTGACTTTTTAAGGGAACTTTTTTTTCCCCGAAGAGACTTTGGCAAGAAATAAATAAACAACAACCACTAAACTTCTTTCTTCTCCTTCCTTCTTCAACCTGCCTGTCACCCTCAGCTAACTGGCTGGAAGTAAGACTTCCCCTAAAAGTTGGGCGGAACACACTATTCTTCACTACCTATCCATTTTCATAACCAAGCGCTTGAATGGTGCCTGGCTGCGTGTCGCGTCGCCTTTTATACGGCCAACGTGCCTGCTGCCTGACGTGGCTTGTGACGTAGCACAAAACGTCATGCCACTTCCGGCTTCTTCACCTAAATTTCCCTCTTACTCATTTTGTATCGTTGTTTTCCTAATACATCGCCCCTCTCTTATTCTCTCTCCCATTCTCTCTGTCTTTCTCACTTCTTCTCTCACTCTCTCTTTTTCTCACTCGCTCTCTTTCTCCCTCGTTCTCACTCTCTCTTCCTCTCTTGGCTCAATACTTATTCTTTTACAGTGTCCCCTCGTCTATTCTTCTAATCTCTTTCTCTCACTCATACATTTTATCTCAAGTTTATGCGTACATACATACATATATATGTGTGTGTATGAAACTGGTTCATATTCTTATACGTTTTATCTTTCTCTTTCTTTTCCATTCCTATTTCTATTGACAGTTATCTTCAATTGCAAGTCTTAACTCCACATCACACCACTCTATTCCACTTCACTCACTTGTTTATTACAAGCTTACAGGACATCACCTCTCCCTGCACTTACCCACAAAAACACACCATCTTTCTCTCTCTCCCTCCATCTCTCTTTCGCTTTCTTTTAGTCACTCTTTCTTTCTATCTTTCACGACCCTCACTCACTTTCTCTTACAATAACTTCAAATGTCTTCCGACCCTCCCTCTCATTTCTCTGTTTATCCCTTTCTTTTTCTCTTTCATTCATTTGGACTTCCTTCACCTCCTTTCTCTGACGACTCACTTCTGTATCTATAATCTCTCCAACTCTCTTTCTCTCTCTCCTTTTTCTCTAGAGTTTTCTATTTACAAATTTAAGTCTTTCTTCATTCCCCTCTTTCTTTCTTACTCTCTCTCTCTCTCTCTCTGTATCTTTCTTTGTGTCTAACTGTCATTATATCTTGCTACCCTTTAAATTCTATTTCGTATTTATTATTACCAACGACCAATAACACAACCCTGCTTTGCTGCACGCAGACGCATAAGTATATGCTATATACGCAGAAATATGTATATACGCATCTATGCAAATGTATATATATTGTGACATTAAAATTCTTTTAAACTTTCGAGAGAACGAGAAATAATTATTTTTATGCACACATAACACTATAAACAATAGTATGTAAATACTAGGTGGAAAAATATATGCATACATACTTATACACACACACCCATGTGTATGAATGTATATGCAAATAGGTATTGTAACGAAAGAATACCTACAAATACACACACACATATATATATTACATAGATATATATACATATATACAAACACACATATATATACGCACACATGCCTAGGTACAAAGATGCTAATGCCTAATCAGCGCAAATGCACAAAATATACATGAACACGCGTGCTCGTAGATATCCATACACAACATAAAAAGAGTAAACATCCAAGATGTCCCATTCCCACCCCCTACACACACTTGGATACACTTGAGGCCTTGTGTCTACGTAGTGTCTGACTCAAGCATGAGTGAAATGTCCACTACGAGATAGATACATCTGTTAATTTCACTTCAGCATTTATAACTAATTCTGTTAGCTTTAGAAGGGAGAGTTTGGTGGAAGTTTATGTGACATTTATACCTCGTCATGAGGTATTAGTAATGTAAGAGGCAGGGATTGAAACTACTCTATTGTGAATTGAAACTGGATCAACACTGGACATATATTTGTGTGTGTGCGCACGCACGTGCATGTGATTGTATATGTCGTGTGTCATGCAGGAGTGGCTGTGTGGTAAGTAGCTTGCTTACCAACCACATGGTTCCGGGTTCAGTCCCACTGCGTGGCACCTTGGGCAAGTGTCTTCTACTATAGCCTCGGGGCGACCAAAGCCTTGTGAGTGGATTTGGTAGATGGAAACTGGAAGAAGTCCGTCGTATATATGTATATATATGTATGTGTTTGTGTGTCTGTGTTTGTCCCCCCCACCCAGCATCGCTTGACAACCGATGCTGGTGTGATCATGTCCCCGTAACTTAGCGGTTTGGCAAAAAGTGACCCGATAGAATAAGTACTAGGCTTACAAAGAATAAGTCCTGGGGTTGATTTGATTCGACTAAAGGCGGTGCTCCAGCATGGCCGCAGTCAAATGACTGAAACAAGTAAAAGAGTAAAAGAGTATATGCATATATACATTTGTATATACGTACGTCACACATGCATGTACAAATGTGTGTGCGTTTATGCATGTTGCACACGTATGTGTGTATATATGTGCGTGTCTATATGCAACAATATGTATGTATGTGTGTATGTCATGAACATACGTTTGTATACGAATATATATCAGTGTCGCAAACACATGTCTTTAGATGTGTGTGTGTGTGTGCTCTTGCATGTTAAAGTTTAAAAGTGTTCGACGAAAACAAAAAAAAAAAAA